>NW_019104346.1:0-34662 GCF_001856785.1 Myzus persicae
ATGCTCCACAAGTTATTGTAGACCCGGGAGAGTTTACATGTTCCCGTCAGGTAGTACTGAAGTCGACCCGGGAGAGTTTACATGGTTCAATCAGGTAGTATTGGAGCAGACCCGGGAGAGTTTACATGTTTCAATCAGGTAGTATTAAAGCAGACCCGGGAGAGTTTACCATCGGGAGAGTTTACATGCTATTAAAATCGGGAGAGTTTACAATCGCCCAAAAATAATGTTGTCCTTAAAATAAAAATTGTACATTTAAAAATAAACATCATTTCTATAAATATCAAATTGGATGTTAACTAAGAAATTTTAAGATGATTATTTAATTTATATTGGTATTAGTTTATACGCATTTGTATGAATGGCAGTTTTTCAGGATATTATTTTTTTTCATTACAACAAAATATTCAAATCTATTTGGTTAGGTTAGTATATAGGTACATTTATAATTTTTTTATTTTAGGAAACTTCTATAAAAATATAAATCCTAAGTTTAAATAATATAAAATATGAAACAATTGATTCTTAAGTCAAACTTATCTTGCTACTTAAAAATGTAGACGATTCAACACAATATAATAGAATGGTCAGTACCTGTATACCATTAAAATTACTTTTTTTATTCAATATTTATATTTGTCTTATTCTTTTAATACATTTTATTGATATAAAACCCGGTGCATTATAAAATTTAAATATCATAAATTCAGAATAAACATAAATATTTCAGATTATAATATTATATAAAGTTTAAACTCATAAACCGCCATATTAAAACGTGCTATATTACCTGTATAGAACGATTCCCTATAGTTAATAATTTAATATATTTATTATATTGTGAGCTTTTAGATTTAGGAATTTAAACCCTTAGAATTTTTATGTTTCATCTAAAAATATCATATCTTGCTTATCGAACATAAAATAGCGAGGTCACGTAGTGTGGTTGTTGGTTTTAGATAGAATAGTTTCAAAAAAAAAAGCTTAACAAGTGAGTACCACTCCGTTGTACAGCATAATTATTTTTTGAACTGTCATAATATTTTACATACCCTCGTGACTTGCTTAAAAATTTAAATATAATAAAAATCCAATGCTATAACACATATCATAATATTTTATTACTATCACTCGGATTCTTTAGTCCTAAAAAAAAGCTGTACATTAGGTGTCGAATGGGTCAACAACGTAATGAATGAGGACAATGTGGTAAATTTGAATTCAATGATTATATCATTGTATACAAAAAATGAATGAGCAGAGAAGGTCAGGACTTTGGTTGAAACGGATATCTGGGCGAAAAAGGAAAGGTCGATTTTGGGCAAAACGAGCAGCGCCTGGTTACCAGCCTATATGAAGTAGGTATATTAAATATTTCCAAATGTATTATTGCTATTAAAAAAGGTGTCCATAGAAAAATGACCATACTAATGGATACATGAAATTTTCACTAAATTTTTGTGTTAGCATTTTCTATACACCATACAATTTTCAAAATATCTTGACTTGTTCTAAGCTTTTTATAGAAATTTTCAATTTTCAATTTTTTTAATTATTTCTTTTATAGATCTCAATGAAATTTTATTTGTTGGATCAAAAAGCGAAAACAATTAATACAAGGCTTCTGATTTATTGTTTCAATATCAGTTGACAAATATTAAAAATACATTTCTGTTTAATTAGTATATAAAGTTCAAATTTTGACAAAATGTAAACCATTCAAAATTTACAAATAATTGTATAGTAAAAAAGTTTTAAAATTTTCAACTTTTATAGCTAGGTGTTGAAAATTTAATACAAGGTTCCACTTGAGTAGGCTATTCTGTAACCAAAAAATCTAAAAATATTTAAGAACAGTTTTTTTTAAAGTTATTTTATGTTCAAATGTAGACAAAATTATGTACTAAATAACCAAAAATAATGATTTAAGTTATTTTGTTGTAATTTAAAAATATTATTCGTGGTTTTTGAAACTTTTAGAGTATTTTATTATATTTTATTCACATAAAGACTTTTTAAGTATTTATTGTTTCCCAAAAATTAATTAAATCTACTGTAGTACTATAATATATGTTCAATAGTAAAATAAATTACTTTAATCACAATGACATCATCAAGTATACAAAATTACCAGGTAATATTATAGGCTGACGCTCAGAATCGTTTTTCGTATACAATGATTTTATATCATTGAATTTAAATTTAACACAGCTCATTACAGTGACCCACTTGTAACCTACTATACGGCAGAGCGACATCCACTTACTCTCTTTTTTCTGTTTAATTAGTTGAAAGTTTTTTTTTTTATTTAAGGTAAAATAAGTTTGTCTTCGTCCTCAAACTAAATTGTTTATTCCCTTCACATTTTGTGTAGATAAGTACATTTTTGTTTTACAAAGCAATAGTCGTGTACTCGTGTCGATCGAGTGTATCGCCGCCGTCTTGACATCGGTTGACTAAAATATAGTCGCTTTGCTACATTTGGCTGTGTAGTACAATATTTGACTGGGTGTTAAGGTATTTGACTGGGTAGTAGGTACAATACTTGAATGGGTAACACAATATACGTTGAACACTCATCTGTAGAACGTCAACGGAGCAGGTCACCTATATAGTAATATTACACAGTTAGATTTGTGAAGTGGCCTGAGAAATCACAACAAGAACCCATGAATACAATGGACCGTCTTATTTGGTAATCGCGATCAAAACAAACTCTTGATCCATTGTTCCGGATCAAACTGCGAAAAGTGTTGGTGCTGAATTATATATAATAATAGTTGACACAGAACCTCGAGCACACACGTAAATATTATAGTCGCCAGTCTTAAAAATATTATAAGTATTTTTCTTCGTAAAACACCGATTGATGATTTTCTCCAGCCGATATGGAATCCTCTACTGTTTTATTTATCTTACCGTTTATTTGCTTCTCTCCAAAATGTGATTTCATTGCCCGGGCGATTCACTTTACACGTAGTGCCATGTGGCATGGTTTGCGGAAAAGAATTTATTAAAACACTGTGCTTATACGGTAATCTCGGCCGGACGCCTCGGCGGTAAATAATCGTTTGTGGTTTCGCCAATTTCTCGTTGATTTGTGGTCGCGATTCCTGTATAGTATTTGTCCTTTGTCCGCCTCGGCAACCATCAATCACATTGACCCCTTTTCATGCATATATGCATGGAGAATATTTTTTGGTAAAATTCAATTCGATTTAGATGGTATAGAAAGTGATGTGAGCTGTATTATAGCACCCTATGTAGAGTCAAAGCGAAAGGCTTCAAGTGGATCAGTGACATGCGCTAAATAATCACTTTTGAGCAAATTTAATAAGTTACATAATTGAAACCTATACACATATATGTATAGTACTATATACTGTATTTACAAAAAAAGAACAATATTAGATTTTGAGCATTTAGAACACTGTATTGGTTTACAACAACGATTTCAATTTTATTTTTGGTGTCCTCCATCACGTTTTGGAGTACCTTCCTACTCAATAATTTGCTCCCGTCTTCAACGTTGAGCTTGATGATATTATTATAAAGTTGATAGTTTAGGTCTGCAGTGGTAGAAAATTCTCAATCTTTTTGTACTTTTAATTTGGAAAGACTAACAAAAACAGCGGTATACGATCATTATCTGATATTGTTAAATCTTTAACTGTGGGTTTTTAAAATCATTTTATTTTATTTTATTCAGCTTTGTTGGAATGTATTAAACGTGTCTATTGCGAGATCATGTATCAATAATATTATTATGTTATCGTATCCAAAAACAGAAGATTCATATATTTTTCGCAATCTCAGACAGGTGCGTAAATGGCTTTGGCACTGTCGTGGATTAATCTCTCTACGGAAAAACACTTTTGAAAGACGTCAACACAAAGTTTTTAGCGATCGTTATTTTGTCGATTATATAAAGCGAGGGATTTCATTCAATTCTCTTCGCTCAAATTAATTTTTATTCTTTTTCTGTTTCTCCGAATGTTACTCACGAGAATTCACACATTCTATTGTTATTTGAATACTAAAATAAAATGAAATATATATAATAACATATAAGTAAAATGATGTTATCATCGTTTAAGATGGCTACAGCTTAAACTATACAATAATGTACAGATGGTATTGTTGACAAGTGCAATATTTATATTCTATAATATCGATATCTTTATTATTATAACTTTTATGACTATCCAACATCCATACATTTTGTTGCATCGAATTCTTCCCCGATACCTAGCTTTTAGTGTGTGTCTGCCCGTGTCACATAGTCTCCGCTGTATTACAAAAAATAATATTTGGAATGTAAAATAGTCTAATTTTAACATATAAAAAAAATGTAGACAATAAGATACCAAAAACAATAGATATAAACCAACTATAGACTTATTATAGGCGACTATTTATTATTGTCGTGGTTGACAACATCAAGAACGACAAGAATATTTTGCTGACATTGAAACTTTAAATAATTATAAAATATTAATTCATTGAACGGTATTAATGAAGCAATATTCCTGATCGTTTCTCGAGATATTATGATCGTAAAGTATTTTAATTTTTATGTTTTTCGTAATTATTTAAGTATATTTGCCACTGCGTTTTATCTTCGTAACCGTATAATTTGACGTTAACTACGATTTGTATACGGGACGAATATACACTGGTACCTATTTGATTAGAAAACGAATCGCAACGAAAACGATCATGTTAGTTTTCCTACTTTTGAGATTGAAATCAATTTATACGTAGCGATCCGCCGATCGAGTAGGTCTTGTAAGAAAAACAAATACAGGTGCAATGAGCAAAGTACCACGGACCATGTAATCCACCCGAATTCGTTATTTTTGGCTAGTTACACAATCTTGTCCAACTTTATACTTATATAACCAATATACATATTAATGTAGGTATGTAAGTCACACACGACAAAGTATAAATGTATAGAAAAATATTATATTTAATATGTATATAAGAAGACGATCGTGCCTCCTGTGAACAATACTACTGATACAAATACAATAACCACGAAATACAAGGCTGTGTTCACTAAACAGAATAACCTCAAATGTATTTCCAAGATTAGATAGCATCTGCGTCATCATGTGAAAGTCGAGTCATCCAAATCTCCTGTTTTCCCATTATCTGGACATTGATTAACCTTCAGCGTCCTGTCTCCGCCTTGTCCCACTCTGTCATCTTCTGAAGACTTCATCCCGGTTTTCTGTATTCCTATCTTTGATGGGTGGTTCTAATCTTCTCGCCTACCACTGCAGTTGTCTTTCCCTAGGCAAGAGGTGTGCCGGGATAATTCCTGCTATCATCAAGATCACCTGAGTAAACACGATAATATAGGAACGCCGTTTTCAGCGCTATGGTTCTTTGTGGTCGATGGATACTACCGATATTCTTTTGGGACATTAGCACTCCTCATTCCATATTGATAAACATTTTTTAGGGAATTTACCAACATTAGATTTTGCATGACTCTTTTGTAAAATCCAATCTACAATAATCATTTTGAGTTTAAGTGTATAGTTTTGAATATTCTAGGCTTGACCAAGATTAGTCATTAAAAGTTCAAAATTTGGACGTTTAATAAGAAGACAGTCGATAAAACCAAGGTTTTACAGTATTATTGATTATTTTACTGTAACATAGTAATAATTAATAATAACCATAAAATCACGTGGAGTGGGAATCCATGGTTAAATTTGACGCCACTTCGTTCAGTCCAACTTTGCCAAAAATATCTAATAACATTTCAACTATAAATACATATGTGTACTGAGTACGTCAAAAACCATGTTTCGTCCTATTATATTTTATTAATCAATAGGACTGTCGGACAAATAATTGATTACACGGAATCTGTAGTTTATCGATTAGGTATAATAATATTTTTTTATTGCAGAAGAGGCTTATATTATAAATACGACGCTGAGAGGGGTAAAAATCACATCACATCGTGAAAGGATCTATTAACATTATTTCCAGAAGACTAAAATAGAAAACGTGTTGATCTTATAAATATAATGTATACCAAAATAATAATTGTATACACTACTATATAAATTATAATTATTAAAATACGCCTATCTTATACATCAGAATAACTAGTGCCGCAGGTGGTCCAAACGTTTTAATTGCAACAGCCAACGAGTAATACTTTCATATAATATGCTGCAGTGTCACCTAGCCATACCCTGCCGTTAAAATACAATCACGAAACGATCCATAAAAAGTAATGGGTATACTCATACACTTCGGGACCATAAAAATAGCAAATCTTTTTTTTTCTCCAACTTAAGAGTTAAATATACCTATAACTTATAAGTGACTTTACTTGAATTCTAATAAATAATATTAATACGTCTAACCGATACATGTTTCGGATTTTCCGATTTGTTGCTTTCCTGTAATACAAATAAATGAGAGTATATTAATCTTGAATCAAAAAGTCTTCAAATTTTATTTTGACCATGTTAACATTGCATAATAGCAATTATAAGCCTTATATTTTCCATAAACATTTTAAAATTTAAACATTGAATAATTTTATACTAAAATTGTAAGGATATTGTATTACTTCTAAATATACTGAATATAACCATATTTTACAGGACTAAAACAATTAAGTAACAAATATACAAATCCATAATATTGAAAACGTATTACAACTATTAAAATACTTATCACATATCAGTGCACCACTTAGGTATCATATATTATAGTCATATTGTGTCTTGAAAATTTAAAGAATTTATTTTATAATTTTTATAGGTACGGCCATATATGAACCCACTTCTAATCAGAATTTCGTATGTTCTTATGTATTATAATTTTTACCGAAATTTATAACATCTAAAAAATATAGTTTTGAATTTGGTGTTGTTTTGATATATAGCAACAGACAATTTAAAAAAAAAAAATACTTAAATGTGAAGCCTTAAACTCTTAAACGAATATATTTTTTGAAATAAATTATTAGGTTTAAAATACTATTACTATTATTAGGTATATAAATAAATTGTTTCATACTTACTTTTAAAGATATAAATAATTTACAGTTTTTATTTTCAGCACAAAAGTTCCGTTAATTTTGCAAAATAATCCTAAAGGATAATTTACTTCTCAGTAGTGGTACAGAAACAGAATATTTAATTTAATTTGATGTGCATGTTAGATATACACATAATTTTCCATATAAATGTGAACATTTTACAAGCTATTAATTTCTTTTGAGTTTAGAGAAGAAAGTATTTTTATTATAACTCACAAACATATTTTCTACAACAAAGTTTAGATTTCAGTTGAAAAATACATGAGATGTAAAAAATTGTTACGTATACAAACTTTTCATTAGCTTAAATCTGAGTTAATTACTTGTTAGCTTGACCCAAGTTGTTGCCATCTTATTATGTATTCATAACTTGGTTTACAGTTTTCATTTTAAAATATTATCCTCTAAGAGGTTGATTATAACGTGTATCAACAAAAACTTACAAACTTCTAAATTATTTTAATATTTAATTTTAATTTTGTAAGTACCAAAAATATTGTTATAATACTCTATAGGTAATACAATTATTAGTAAGTTTGTTACTAATGTAGAAGTGTGCGTGTTGCAGTGTGTATCATGCTGAGACTCAAAGAGGAGTATAAAATACATTAAATAAATACCAACACAGCTATTGTGTTTCGAATTAACAACTATAAAAGTGTAATTATTTGTATGATTGTACACATTTATGCATACTAAGCGTATTAGTTAGTACAAATATTTTTAACTTGTGTTAAAAATAAAATACCTATGTTAATTTTAAGTATTTATTTGAAACTATGAATTTCTAATAACTCATTAAGTTTAAACATATTTAAGATATTTTTATTGATTTATGATGTACACGATAAGTAGTCAAAATAATACTTCTATTGTCAGCTTCAGTATTTTTTCCGATGGGAAAGTGAATCTAGATGGATGCATTCGGGAGTCAAAATTTTAAATACCCGATAGTTTTCAAAAACTCTGGGAAAAAAAATTAAAGAAAAATAGGAATTTTTATGCAAAATTGGTTTTCGACAAAATCGATTTTGGTTTTAAATGTAACTCTAAATAAATATTTATACAAGCATTTTCTATACACTAGGTATATAATTTTCAAAATATTTAGACTCATGTTGAGCTATTTATAGGCATATGAAATTTTCGATTTATATTAGTTTTTATTTAATCAATAACTACCAAAAATGTTTCCCTCTGCCAAAAAACTCGATAGTCCAATCGAAGGTTCCTCGTTTGTTGTCGTAAGTGAAAATCAAAAAAAAATTGAGTTTAAGTATACGATCATTTTTTAAGAATGTCTAAAATAAAAATTTTGAAAAAAATCGTAAAAATCATGAAAGGTTACAAATTATTTTAAGTTAGAAATTCATTAATATAAATCTATTTTATATCTAAAATTTGAAAATTTAGTACAAGATTCCTCATAAGTTTATCTACCTTTAACGGAAAAAATGTATACTAGAAAGTCAAATTGAATTTTTATGAGAGTTTAAAGTTCAAATTTGTACAACATTTATCAAATTGACAATTTAAAAATTATTTTATAGTTGAAAATGTATAAAATGTTCAATTTGTACAGCTAAAGATTGAAAATGTAATACAAGATTCACGTAAATAGTTCATTCTGTAATCAAAAAATCTAAAAATTTTACAAATACGGTTTTTTTAATTGTTAATTTAAGTTCAAATTGGACGAAATTATATATTAAACCTAAAAATAACGATTTTAGTTTTTTTTTTATAATTCAAAAATATTATTCATTGGTGTATGAAACTTATAAAAGAGTAACAAATAAGAATATTATTATATTTTATACACAGCACAATGACATTTTGAAATGCAATTTTTTCGACAAAAATGAATTCAACTTACTGTAGTACCCATGGGGACGGTACCCACTTACTCGCTTTTTGATATTATTCTTATAAATTCTTAATCCCACTGGTAATAAAAATATTATTATCATATCATATTTGGTATTTTTTTTAATTGCTAAGATCTACTCTAAAATGGTTAAGAAACAAAATCATTTTTAAGCTTTGTATTTTAAACTGCTGTTTTATGCTAATCCATAATATCTCGTAAGACTAATGAAAACGGCTAGGAATAATTTGTTAACACATTTAGCTGTTTATTATTTATCTTTTCTCTCATATCTCTTCATTAGACTCCGAGATTCCTTCGTACTGCAATGTCTCCTCACCCTTTAATCTGAAGTCTTGACATATACCTGACAAGCCTATTCTTTCTAGGTCTATTAGACAATTGCGTGACTCGCGTCGTCATATAACACAATAATTCCTGTTGTTGTATTGTATAACAATGAAACTTCCATTGTACTAGCGCATAATAAAGAATAATTTATACGTTAAAATTGTAATTATTTTTGTTTCAGCATTAAAATAAAGAAATGTCACACACTATCGCTATTCTGTCAAAGAAAATATTTTGTACTATACTTGTGTTTATTTCAATTTATTATTATAATATTATTTTCATTTACACATTTATTGTTTGAGCAGTAGTATTATGATATATTAGGTACTTCAAGATTGGTGATTAGTGATTGCCATCTTTTAGAGTGGCTATTGATGATGAAATAGTATTGACATTACTCCCAGCACTTGATAAAAGTAATTTCTTATGGGTCATACTGTAAAGTTAATAATTATATTTTCTAATTGTTTAAACTGTATAAGATATATTTAATTTTCATGCATTATACAATTATACGTATTTTAACACAATTGTTTACATAATATATTCATAAATAAATTCTATCTTTTATTAAGCCGATTATGCTAAAAATGTATCATGAATTAACCACAGTTAATAATGGAATAATAATTTAATTAATAACATTCAATTTATAGGTAGATTTTTATACATAATATAGTATAAATAAATAAATGAATATAAGTAAAAAACATGTATATAGAATTATATATGTATATAATATATTAATGATCTGTGTATTGATTTTAAAATCCTTTTTGAGCTCAGGATCGTTTTAAACTTCAAGACTTAGTTTTATTAATATAATTTTGAACGGCATTATATATAAAATAAAGCTGTTTAATTGATTTTTAACTTGAGTACATGGCTAAAAATGTTACATAATTTCTGATATCTATTCTTAAAATTCTTATAGTTATGCAACACAAGTATTTTGAGAGACTAAGAATGTACTTTCATTTGAATACATTTTAATAATAATTTTATGACGATAATAATATTTAAGTATACAATCAAGTTGTATAAAAGCAAAACTAAATACACCTTCACATAATCAGCTTAATTATGACAGGTTATTATATACCTAACTGGTGTAACACATCTTCATTAAATCTATCCAAAAATTAAGTTAACTCGGAAAATCGTTCGGGCAAACATATTCCTTTTACACATAATATATGGATAATGTATACACATTTATAGCATATTATAATATGTGTAGAATTACAAACCGAGACCGTGTTGCGTGTTTTGTTTTAACATTTAACACGTGTCACATTTAACTTTTCCCATAATATCATTCTGTACCCAAAACGTATCGTGGGATTTTATATAATACCCAGTATTTTGTAACTTAATAACACAATGTATCACGAGAGTACCTGAAATTAAATGGCATAGAAATATTTTAATATTACAATCTCACGTAAGAGCTTATTCGAATACAGAATATTTAGAGTTATGAGCAAGAATATATACTTCACATGGAATTTTCACTTAAAAATATTTCAAACTTAAAAATGTAACCCTTTTTGAAATATTTAAATATATATATTTTTTAATTTAATGTTTTTTGTGTGGTTTATAAAATCATCACTAAGTGATCAGACTAATTTCATGCCTGATTCGTGATTATCAATATTTAATTCCTGATCACGATGCAGAGAAGATAGGTGCACCATTGGAAAGCTCAATATTGTTTGTTTTACAAACGAACATTGCCACGGAAATAAAATGCTGGCCAGTTGCATTCCTTAAATCACGTGAAGTGGTAAAATATGAGACCTGGATCCTTTAACATTTCCTCAGGGATAGTCTTATATATTATATGTATACATCTTCATATCTAAAGATATGATAATGATATAAGATAGTGAAATAACTCGTGTTGGGTGAAAGATAATGCAAAACGACAACTAAGAAACATAAACTGAAATTATTTAAAACATAAAATAAAGTTAATTCTGTAAACATACGTAGGAACCATATAAGTTCCTAAATGTATATTAATACGATCACACATCTAAATTGGACATCCTAAAATGGATTCCAATGAAGTATAAGTACAAAACAATCATAAGTGAATATGAATTTAAGTGTTTTTAACTCCATCACTCTAGCAAACCATGTTCTAAAATTTTGAGCCAACATTTCACAAGATTAAAGATTATGTAACCATTTTATAAAGAAATTTAATCACGACACTTTTATGTAACTTACAATTCAGTTCAAAATACCGAACATAAACCTAACCCCGAAATCCTTCAAAATGATTTGTTTGATTTGAAATCAGACTATGTAAGTTTAATATTTTTTTTAATTATCCATTTCCTTATTTTTTCGCAATCCTGTGTGAAAAAATGTTTGTATATGGGAACACTATTACGTCTAACATACCCATTTTGAACGATTAGTAGTCTACCGACTACCAATATAACCGATACCCATAAATTGATGAATAAGTACACGTTAATGTGCAATTACGTATATTACTTAATACATGAAATTCAAAAATGTATAAATGTATTATTACTTACAAATAATATTAAAATGTCACTATATTGATATTTAACTCATGTACAATGATCATTTTATATAGAACTGATATTTACATTTTCCGGCTTTTTTTAAGCATTTTTTTTTGCAATTTTAAATTTCTATCACAATAGACTAGTAATTTGTACAGGAATATCATGATGCAATTAATAATCAAGCACATAGGTACATATAATAATAAAAGCAAAAATTTGTAATTTTGAAGAACGCCGGTTTTTGAAGAAACTACCGGAAAACAAAAACTAAAACACCAATTTATTTAAAATGACAGGTAGTTTTTAGCCCCCCGGCAGTTTCAAATACTAACCTTGGACAATTAAAAATAATATTGGAAACTCCTATAGATACTTAAACATTAACCTAACGCTGCTTCATGGGTAACTAGTGACTAACTACTGCCTTGTCCATTGTAATCTGTACCAACTAGACATAAATTAGTGTTACATTCATAAAATTGAAATGGTACCCTGGATGTCAATACGACTATATGAGTACCACTCGACTACACTACTATTTCGATCATAGGCTTACGTAACTTCATTCGGTTTTATTAAAATAAGTGAATATGTTCATTAACGTATTTTACTATTTTCTAGGTTATGTTTCCGTGAATTAAAAATGTGTTACTAATTAGTTATTAGTTTGTCACTGTTAAAAATGATTTTGATGTAACGTCAATACTTGAATAAATTATATCACGGAATTTAGGATTGGAAATTTTCAGATGCTGTTCTTGATTTATTTTCCCAAAATTGTATAAGTGTTTATTATGCGAGCGAATGGTATTTTTGGTAAACTAAGAATGAAGTAATTAGATTATATTGTTTTTGTAAAAAAAACCTATTTAAATTAAAAAGACATAAAGTATACAAAAATAATTTAGATGTATAATTTATAACATAAATTAATGTTTCTTTGTTTGTTTGTCATCTATAGACTCAAAAACTATTGGTCAATTATATCGATAGGTTTCTTGAGGCTCAGATTATGTTTAAAAGCATTCAGCAAATATAGACTAGAGAATGGCTCACACGTGAATTTAGTTTTGGCTCAAAACGTACAGATAATAATATGTGTCTTACATGAAATGGATCACCATGTATAGTATTTAATATTTATAGTACCTACTCATTAATATAAAATTGTATTTAAAGTGTAACTCCTAAAAACTCATAACACTTCAACAATTCTGTACACAGATCGCAGAAGACTTCCTATGTTTTTTTTTTTTATTAAAATACATTCAGCAGTTAATTGCGAATAAATCCAAATCGTCGAATTACCTTCTAGTCTAATTCCACTCAAAGCCGCTTGGACCACGACGTTTAGTCCCATGCAGAATATTTCACGTTAAATTCCATTGTGTTGATAGCACTCGAGCACAACTAGTACGCAATGATTAGACAACAAAGTTTGAGTTAAGACTCTTACTCTCTAGTACTGTAAAGATATATTTCAAGAACCTAGTGGTTCGTGATTTATCTAAAACGGTTAAAACAACTGATGAACCGATAACCAAATGTTTGGTTGTAACAATGGACATTATCTTTACCGATCAGCAATCTAAAAATAAAAATATTACTCGATGGACGTAAATATTTTACAATATACCACTTTTATAGTAGGTACCTACATAATTCACACAAACACACATTTTCGTGGGGTATTCTACCGTTGTCCTCTTGACATCCTGCTTCCGAAGAAGTCGAAGCCACAAGTGTCGAGGGATCTATTAGTCACTTCAACAGGCGGCGTGGTGGTGGATAACAACAACCCGTGCGCACAACTAGGACTACGGTAAATGGTGCCAACTATAAACGGAGAAACGTTTAACGGTCCTCTATATATATATATATGATCTTTAGCTCGATTCGATCCTACTCTACTCCTCGCCCTTTAACCGATTCCGATAGCCAATACGCCTCCGCGTGGTCGGAAGCACTTCGTAAACGATGCCAAAAATATCACGTCAAGAAACCTGCAGGCCATCTCTGGCTTGATTTTAACGATGGTATCATAATACAGGTAGGTAGACAGTACCTATGTTTAATATATATTGTATGCGTTGTAAATGCTGTCGGATATCCAACAAATGTAATAATACGTAATTTGTGTGCATATAATTCACTAGATAAAACTGGAATTGAGCTGTGGTAAAAGCATAAAATATATGCTAATGCTCCCCCCCTCCCTCGTAACATTAATGAGGCACGGCGTTTGAGCAGCTATGAAGGTGATTGATTTTTTGCTCCAAAAAAATGCCTAAGCCAGGCCGGAGGTTTGGTTGGGATTTCAGTATCTCGATCCAAAAAACCAAGAAACTAAAAATTTTAATATAAGAAATAATAAAATATATGTATGCATTTTTGTGGAGTACCTTAGGGAGGACATTTATCACAATTACTCTTTTTAATTTTTATAAGCAGCGAAAGAAATGTTTTTAGATATTATAAATTGTCCCTACCTATCTACGAACAATTTTAATATTTATATACCGGTGTCATACATTTACGAAACTAACAATTTACAATCAAATTTGATTATTTTAACCATCTTATAGTATTATATCAATTTGGTGTAAAGCTCGTGGTCTTTCTATTAATATATCAAAATGTGGTCATATAGTGGCACTTTGGGCAATCATGCTAGGGGGAACAAAATTGAAATATTTTAAAAATAGGAAGGAAAGTTAAAAAACTGGTATCAGTGTAACAAATATGAAATAAGGAAACATACTAAAATAGTTCCATAGTTACGTCACAGTTATTAAACACTTCAATAAATTGAACATGAATAATTAAAAACAATTGAGTGTACCTGTATGTCATGCTACTATCAAACGAATAAACACTTCGGGTATTTTAAAGGTGCTCTCGGTTTTCGATTTACGCATCCGCTGCAGCTAGGGATTGCGGATAGTGGTCACTCGTTCACTTTAACAATTTCTATCTATAATATTAGTTATGAAACATGGACACGTCTGTTAGGTAACGGAGTGAAAATAATATTTTTATTGGCGTTTGGAGATGTTTTTTTTTTCACCACAACACCTGAGACCGGGCAGAGCATTTCTAAACTTAGCCATGAGGCAGAGTAAATTATATGTATATATTTCTCCCATGATACGGTATTGTTACTATTTTTTCAGCGGGAAAACCTACTTGATATAAGTTCGTGGTAGTGACGGGAGTGAGGGAGGGTTCGCATGTTCCTTTACCACCACGGTCGTATATAAAAGTTCATTGGAGGCATACATATATTATATTTACATAGTTCCACCCCTGACTGTACAGCTGACTCGTCCGCCACCCCGAAGCTCATATAAAATACCATCAATATATAGGCCATGTGTACAAAATGTTTACCATGTTTTTCTTTTCTGTTAGTCGTGAATATCATTATTTGTTTCCATCAGTCTTCGTAAGAGCCCATTTTCGACGCGTTCAAAAATAATGTAGGCACGATGAATTCGGTAAAACTCCGATAAACGTTGTATACGATGTCAAGGAACCATCTCCGTTTTTGTTTTTATTGCAGGCCATCCAGTTTAGCTCGTTCGTGTATCCCGTAAGTATCGTATTTACAGTAATGGTTTGGCGTGGACGCTTCTTTGGACGGAGCTTCAGTGTCGATCATCGGACACGTCCGCAACGGTTCATTACGATCACAACGTCAAGTCGGACAAAATACCGTGAACGGCGCAATCAAAAAGTTATGCGTTGTATTCTTCATTATCATTATTATTATTACTATTACTACTATTGTTATATATTGCTGCACGGTATCAACAATACTATCTTATATAGGTAGTAAATTGTATTCGCTGTTCTACTTATACAAAGCAATACTTATGACGTAGTAACGTCACTATATATAATTTCCCTATATTTTTTACTTATAAATAAAAGTACATATAACTTAAATATTAATAAATAATAATGTATAAACATTATTTTTTTTTTTTTATTTAGAAATACGCCTCAACTGCCAGGGTTATTGGCGTTTAAGATATATATGTTACAGTTTAATTATAATTTACTTAATGATACTAGAGCATAAAGAAGAAAAAAAAAAAAGAAAAGTATATAAGATAATTATATGATACAAATAAATATATAATAATATGAATTGTATGTGGTATGTTAGAAATTTGTGTTATATTTTTTGCAGACGGTTTGTTTCTTTGAGAAGTTCTAGGAGTGAAGATGTTCTTTCCGTGTTTGGTGCTAGTATTTCACAATAAACATTATTAAAAATAAACATAATACAGTAATAAAATGTACGCCGTGAAATTATGCTGTCCACTTCTATTTGTACATTCCCGCTTATTAATGCCCCGTAGCAAACGACTTTCATTATAATTTAATTTCGATGCCATTACTCATAACTTTTAAACACTAAAGGTTTGTCAGTCTATTTTATATTAATAAACAACATTTGGTCACAAATAATTTAATTTTAAATAAACCCATTATATCCATACATCGGTACAGAAACAAAATAGATTCCAATATAAAATGATTATGACATTAAAGCTTAAAAATAACACTAAATGATTGATTAAAGCCAACAAATGAACTAAGTCGGCCGTCGTTGGTTATTCAACTGATATTTTATTAAATTAAATTAACACCAAAAATCTAGTTCGTTATTTAAAAATAAATACAATTAGTTTATATTTTAATTAGATTTCAATCATGTTTACATTGACATATAGTATAGTAAAAAAAGCAACGATTCTGAACTTATTTTATCAATTTATTTTACGTTAAATTTATATTTATATCTTTAAAACATGATATTATATAGATGATAAATAATCCAAATAATGTCTATAAATAGTTAATCAATATAACATTTTTTTTTTTTTGATATTTATTTGCAAAATTTATTCGTGGCCTGCTTAGACCATAACAATTATTTTAATATCATATACATATTAAAATAACATATATTATGATATATTAATATATCATATTATTTTCTACTTTCTTATATTTTTTATTTAAATTGATAGACTTAACTTTCTAGTACCCAATGCATATTTAGATTGGCAACACAAAAAAGCTCATCTGTTGCTAGACAATTATACTGATGACATGAAAACCTAAGGATAGAATGGTAGGAAATATAACCTAATCCTTGAAAATAAATTGTAATAAAAACTGTAATTAGGTACAAATGTTTTTCATTAGTGAAAAAGTAACTTATTCCAAAAACAAAAAAATTACGTGCAATTTTCTATTTAATTTTGAATTGTATATTACATTGTTAACTATAATATAAATTAAATATTCTGCAGTTAGGTTTACTTGGCGGATAACATTTTATAATTCAAATAATACTTACCTTCTTATATTCAAGAGCTCATTATTATTTTGATTCGATTCATAACTCATGTCTTAATATTTTTATTACAGTTCAGCAGTTTGATTAAAGGCTTGTGATACTTAATAGTGATAATTGTAAATTATTATTTATTGTTGTAATTATCATATTTCCATGAAATGGTATATATATTTTTTTATTTGACGCATGACTTATCTTAGGTACCCGCCATTAAGGGACAAAAGTATTATGTACCCACGTCATGAATTTGAAGGGTTTTTTTTTAAAAAAACTTGGTAAATTGTTATCAGTTGAACAAATTTTTTAATTCACTTTTCATACCAACGACACATCATTATAATATAATATATGCAACATAGTGGATATATTCGGTACATAACTATATGAGGAACGTTACAACCAAATATAACCAGGTTGTGGTAAATACATTTTTAGATTTTCTTCTGAACGCGCCATAATATTAATAATAATAATGCGAAATATTCGAGACACCATTATACATTTATACTAGCATACAAGACTGTATATAGTTGAGTCCTCGGTTATTTTACATTTATCTGTCAACTATTTCCACGAAACGTCAAATTGTAATGTTTTATTCTGTATATAAGCATTATTACAGTGGCTGTCTCCTAAAATCTTATTACATACCGTGCATTAGGTGTCTGGTGTATATTGGATGGTTATATTATTATATGAGAACACGGACAGATGAAGGAAACAAAGTTAAACTGCAAGTTGTATCCTCTATGTTATTATCATTATTATTTTTAATGTGGACTAATTTAATAACGAGATTCGAGTCGACAGTATTAAATTACTAATCGAATACTGTTTATTGGGATGTGACATATATAATTGGGCGCCATTCCCGGATACGTGTGTGAGTATATAATGGACCCTCCCTGAGAGACGGAAAAACAAGTATAATTGGTTAGAACGGAACGAGCTCTGATTTGAATACACTACTCAGAGATCGTAATTGTGTTGGATATAATCACTTTCATGCAAACTCTATACTATGGTATAATGTACTACTAAGCCAGCAGTAAACCACGTTGGTTTTGGTTTATTAAAATCGTTATACTATTATAACAGTCCATAATTATATTTATACTGATATTACATTTCTGCGAGGAAGTCGAAAGAAGCGAACATTAAAAGAACTTGGTTTTCTCAAAAATTGTAAAGATTCTTTTATAATTGGCAACTACTTATATATTTTCTTTGCCGATTTTTTTTTTCAATTATTTATGACAATCTACATTCAGTTTTCAAACTATATTGGAAATGTACGAATCCGTTTATTGTTTAGTAAATCATTAAACCTAAGTAATGCATTTTTTTAACAAAAAAAAAATGATAATATACTCGTAATTGTACGACTCGCTCAAAATCTTAAATAATTGGTTTGTAAAAAAAAATGTTTATGTTTTATTGAAGTTTTAATGTTTTCAGCAAGGTTCGTGTCTGTACATAGCAAAACATTGTTAGGTATAATATTTGTAACTTAATTTATTTATTTATTTTAGTTCTTGCTTTCAAAAGGATTGGGTATGCCTGGTATTACAGTGGTATAACCGATAATATGTTCTATAGATAATGTGTAAATATGATAATTATATCGTATGCGATTATAGTGCAACCAGAAATAAATATGATATGAAAAAAAATATATATATATAATTATAATAAAATATGATACATAATACGGATAAATTATTAAAGTAATTTCAAGTTATAGTAACAAAAAATATAACACAACAACTGTGATAATTACGTTTCATACATCGTTTCACACATCAAATTCAGTATGGATCCGCTGAAAAAACTCTAGTTGCGGCACTGATTGTATATATTATTTTAGATTTATAATTTATGTGAGTTGTATTATACTATTGTGACTATTTCTAAGTAAACTTGTTTTCAAAAGAAAGTTTTAAAAGAGTTGTATAATTAAATAGATATATGTGTTCACTGTAGTACTGTACATATACATAGGTATAATTTAGACATAAAAACACTCACCAATAATAACTTTTGACAAATAAACACATTTTTTTAGGATTTCTCTCCTCTTCCTACTATCCAACTAGAAAGAACCGTGCGTTTATCGGATAAATTTCTTTGTAACTTCATCAACTTTTCTTATTTAATCACATTAAGTCTATATTTTATATTATACATTAAGTACACACTTCAAAAAAAAATATAAAAAAAAAATGTTATTATTTAAACACTAAATGAAAATAGTGATAATCTGTGTTATTATGGGCTTATATTCGTAAGATGAGTTGTCGAAAATAGATTATTTTAACAGCCTGCAAAAATATCGACATGCCGATAAGGGATGCAAACAAGGGTTCATCGTCAAATGTTATAAATCAAATTTGTTTTACTTTTCAAAATCATATATTTTTAAAGTAGACACTTGTCATCGTTTTTTATAGGTCATTTACCTTATTCTATGAATAGTAAATAATTTAGCTTTAGTACTATAAACCACCATTGGTTCAATAATTTATCAACCAAAGTTGTTTCAACTATGAGTCATGAACCTGTAATAAAAAAAGTGCTATTTGGGATACACTAAGGTTTTGAGTGTGTACATTTTTACAAAGATACATTTGTACATGAACAATATCTATTTTAATTATGTTTATATTTATTTTATTATGATTTATATAATAATGTAATGCAGTGCCTATACAACTTTAATGTCACTTATTTGACTTGTGAACTAATAAATTTTACTTTTACATTGTATCTACAGATATTGGTACAAAGAACTAAAGCCGTTTGATTAACAAAATATAAAAACGTTTAATTATGCAAAACAAAAAATGCATAGAGAATTCTAAGTAAAAATTTATTAATTTGAACCATGAACTAAGATAATATCAAAGATAGTATGAGTAACATAGATATTATCTTAATTCATAATTTAAACCAGTAAACTACGAATTTATCTGTGATAACACTATACCAGTGAAGGTAGAATCACGGTTTAAAGAATAAGTATATTCGGTGGAATATAATAATGTTGCTTTACCGTAGCCCATAGGTATTAGCATTGATCATTGATTGTACAATGTGTTGGTACAATCTTCATTCTACGCATAGCTACTCAGTGGTATTAGTCGCATAAACATTATTGGTTTTTGTTGTTTCGGTTAACAAAAATTCTGTAATTTATTTTAATTGGTGTGCCGCGGCCGGCTGCATATATTATTAAGTAACATGTACGATAAGCAGTTTTATATCAGTCCGTGTTAACTGTAAAGCCACATGGTTCGACCTTTCTATTTCAACTCTACCTATTTAAATTGTATGTACAGTATTGTATAGGTAGAGTAGTAAAATAAAAGCTGGATTTTATTAATTCTGTTTTAATTTTAATCAATAGTCATAAATGTACACATCTTAGGTTAAGAGCTACCGCGGTTTTTAATAGTGTACGAAAAAACTAATGAAATGAAATAAAAAAAAAGTTTTTTGTTTGTTAGGTTTACATTTATTTATAGTGTCACTGTGGTAATGAAATAATGGTTTAATGATAATCCATGTATAATTTATGTGTTGCTGTCATTTAATCGGTGTTGTATATATTATATTGTGTACAAATTGAAATCGAGACAGTACAACCAAAAGTCCATTTAATTGGCCAAGCAATATTTTTTCCAAGTCACTTTCCGATTTAATTAAAACAAAGGAAATGTCTGAGGGGAGGGATATTTCAGAAAGGTTGGTGCAGAAGTGCGAGCAAGGGGCATGACAAAAACACGCAATTCCCTAGACCTTAAATTACGAAGACTGCCTTAAACCAGTACTACAGGAACTTAGAGACGTTTACACCATAAATCTATCTCACTAGCTAAATTGTTTGTCCACTTTAAGAATCCCCTTCCCTAGCGTACAATTCATCGCCGTATAAGAACGGCTGCAGTGTTATCAGGCCATACATCAATTTTCCAGCACTTTCCTCCAAAATAAAAACTGTTTGTGCACCAGTTGAAATTTGATGTTCATGAGGTATTTTTTAATATTTTCTTTCGAGTACCATTCCATTTTATTAAAAGAAGAATGAACACGTATCCTACATTATTATTCGATGTGTGTGTAGGTACTATAGCTTGATTAAAGCAATCAACTTTTATTGGATGAATAACAAATATTAATAGTTGTACACTTATACCTACATTCAAATATTAATTCCAACTTCCCAGTATAATATATTTTATTTGTGGTCATTTTAGTTTTCTTTGTTCTATAGTTTGAACTTTGAGATTATTATAACAATTTCTTTTCACAACAAAATCAAATTGGTGTTACACTTTTTCATCAGATGAATAGAATAATTTTTTTTAAGGTTTGTGCCGCTTATAAAATATGATAATCCATATTTTAAATTGTTTTTCTGAAGCAAAATAGAAGTTTCAATTTTTTTAATATTATAAATATTGAATAAGTACTAAATTTGAAGTGAATTATGTATATAAACATTTTCAATTTAAAAAGTAGACTGAGAATAAATAAATATTATATAAAAATACTTATAATGTTAGTATACTATTATTTTTAATTTACATGAGTACTTCAAGTAAAATACATTTTTTTTTTTAGTAAGACATTGAATTAAAAATAATATTAATAATCTTGGGTTTTCTGTACCACGATTTCTCAAATAAAAATGCATTTGAAAATAAGAATATTTTAAATTATTAAAATGATTTCATAAATTTATTATTATTGATCAAGATTGATGCTTTGAATGTTTTATTTAATAAAATGTTTCGTAATATTTACGCATGCAAAACTAAAAGTATTATAAACATTTATCAATAAACTAACATTTATTGCTTGTTAGAAAAAAATCGATTTTGTTTTCATACGTTTTAGACGACCGTATCGGTATTCGATAAGATCTCAGTTATTGATAATTCAGTAGGCTGCAGAAATAGATTCCATAAGTTTTCTTTTGTAATATTTTTTACTCACTTTAGGTATCTATATTTATGTTTTGTGTAATTTTTGTAAATCTATAGAAGTCTTCAATCAAATAAAAAAATTACTACGAAATAGTAAAAACATTTTTACGTAAGTGGAATTTACGACAAGTTCTTTTTGAACAAATTTTTTTTTTATTTTGTTTTAACTTAGACTGTTAAGCAAAAAATCACTGTAAACAATTTAAATGTATTGCAAATCATATAGAATTTTCAAAAGTGTTTGACCTAGGTACACGTTATTACCTATTTATAAACTGTTAATGAAGTAATCTATTGATTGAAATTCCGATTAACTAGGTAGGTAACATATAAAATTAACAAATACAGTCTGTCCGTCTTAAATTATATTGCTATGAATGGCGAGCTATAACCAATTACATTGTTGACTTAAAAACAATTTTGGCGACTCAATCCATTTCCATACGAGCCAATCAATTGTGTGGACAGGTATCATTACTATCATTGCATTATTGTCTTTACTATAATATTGATTTACTAACGTTGAATAAATTAAATATTTTACTGTTGAACATCGTACAACTATGAACTATAGAGTATTTAATATTTACCTGTATTATATTTCATACAAGTAACCTACATCGGCCATTGTTTATCACGGCAATGTTGGTGAAATGTGACTACTATTTCTGGAATTTCAGTTTGAACATATCGTATTGGATTGGATAGCGTATCTATAAAAATAATAAATTATTGAATTATTGATTTACATTTCATTTTAGACTCACGAGGGTGTATTTTTTATATTCATATAACTATATTGTTTATTATGCTTATGTAGGTAATAGTAGGCAATAGTAATTAATTATAAATATTAATTCAATGGACTGTTAGATTGTCTCGATTCGACATCTGCCTGCGTCACAGCAAAACACAAATATTTTAAATTATAGAAGCATTGTTTAATAGACTTAATAACTGATCAACTATATAAAAAAGTGTTAGTAAAATTATCTAAATATTATTTTGTTCAATCATGTCTTTGTCAAGTGTCAGTAAATCATATACCAAGGTGTTCAAATATATTGAATCCATCTTGACTCTTGAGTGAATCTGAGCTCCTGCTGTATAATTGACTATTAATTGTTTGATTATCTTTGAAACACCTCAATTTGAACATATTTGTTCTTCTCATTTATTCATTATGTGTCCATGTGGCCTGCCTATTTATGTATGTATTACTACTTCGTCCCTTCTGTTTCATGATGGCGGATAAATCCAAATAATTGTAGTAGTTTTGATTACTCTTTACTATTATAATATATAAGTGGTAGATTAATTTAACGAATAACGATTATTAAGAATATTTTTTGAATAAGTAAATGAAATATACATTTAGTTAGGTAGGGTATAGTAATATTATTACAGTGCGAAATGCATTGTAATTATATATTGTATAATTATATCATCAATATTAATTGCCAATTGGCTATTTAATTTTTGGAACTTTCATACATCAAAAATACGATTTCAGATATATTGAAGTAGGTTGATTTTATATTTACGCACATACGATGAACGCACTAAAGAAATATTAACAATATTAATTTTTCATATTTGTATTTGTATCAAATTAAATACCATCTCACATTGATTCGGTATTAACGACTATATTGGCATAAAACAAGTACGAATTATTCTAATATCATAATAACCTGTATTTCAAGATTTAATAAGCTCAAAAATAATTTTAAAAAAAGGCATCCACAATAATATTCGAAATAATAATTGTTCCACGATTTCTTCTTTTTGTTCGTTATTACTTATTACTTATAATTATTATATTATAATTACATCAAATTAACACACAAAATAATATTATTCACGAGTGACGCATAATCATTATGACTTTTTCTCAAATTGTGAGTAGGGATTAAAAACTATATGAAAGAAATGAATATGTTCTATAATGTACTTTAACTGTAAAATAATATCACAAAACCAATTTTGTATAGTTCAGTAATTTTGGGAACGCTGAGTAAGAAATTGGATACTTATTAGACACTTAAACAAACTCTTAGAAGTCCGGGCTTCGTGAAATGTATCTCTTATTCAAGCCCAAATAAAACAAAAACCTATGTACCTATATACATTTTTCATGCAGTAAACAAGGTAAGAGATACATAAGGACCAAGTAAGTATCCTTTGATATATTAAAAACGTTTCCGGTAACGTCTTGGTGTTTATTATCAAACGCTAATGTGACTTTGTTCAAAATGTTGTAGGTTCAACACTCTGAAAAAAAAAAATTTTTTTTGTAAAGAACTCTAATTTACACATACAGCTTTTTATAAGTTATCAAAAATGTCATGCGAACTAAAATATATGTTAAATTTCAGTGTTCGATTATAAAACATAAGGCGTAGAGCGTAAGTTTTAAAAAATGTAATGGGTGCAGGGTGCACTAAGTAACATAAATAACTTAACCCATTTCCCCCCTTGAAAAAATTATGCATTTAAGTATGTGGTTTAACAGTAATATTGTGAGTATATTAATTAGTACAAATGTTCAGTTTCGTAGCCAAGGGGGTTATTTGTGTTTAGCCCCCTCCTTTCCCCCCACACCATTGTATTCCACCACTAATAAATGTATTATTTATAACTGTAAAAAACATACAAAGCTAAATGTATTCTAACCCCCACCCCCTCCCCCTCATCTAATAATCCTGGCTATGACATTTCCTATGTGGTCTTCCTCTTGACTCATAAATAGTTCGATCTTCTACAATTACTGCATAACAATTATATTTGTGAATCAAAAAAATTGGTAAATTACATAAATAATTGTGTGTGTGTGTGGGAAACATTTCAAATCATACAATATATTTTCCATTTAATAATTTTTAACTAACATAAGTAACGTAGGTATATGTTATATAGTATAGTTTAGTATGTGTATATAAATAAGCTTGTATTTTAATTTTGTATTAAAATATGTAAAAAATTTTTGAGCGTTTAAACATTTTAGAAAATCAATTTAATAAATAGAATAACTATAGCAGTATTATTTTCATTGTATTTAAGCTTTCATGTTGCACCAAAATACTTTTGAATTAAAAGTCTAACCAAACAATATTTTTACTGCAGTTAGATTTTAATGGGGAAATCCGTTGTATTATTGATTTTAAAACTTAGCTTGTAAAATGCAAATGCGCCTAGTTATCTTTATTCATTTTTTTTCTTTTCTTATCAAAAAATAACTAAAACCGTCAAATTGTTCAAATAATCTCAAACAAAAAAAAAATTACTGATTTCATACAAGTATATCAAAACAAAATAGAATTTGAAGTGATTAAATAGCATTTAATAAAAATATTATACTCATTTGTCGATCAAAAAGGTTAACAAATTGAACTCATAAAGTAAAACCTGAAGTAAATTGTGATAGTTAAAATATTTACATACAAGCTGCAACCGACGTCTTAGTCCACTCGGCCACTCCGTCTCCCTTTAATACAATTGGCGATTAAAAGTAACTGCCTATAGGTGTTGCCTAATGCTGTTCTCTTATCATAACTAATAATCAAAAATAGGTATATCATACATGCGGTGATGATGGAGCCGATGGAGGTGTTACATCCGTTGGTTAGATTAGGTGAGGTTAGGTCACAAATAATGCAGAGTACAGCAACTCAACTATAATTATTTTATTTCAAAAATAAAACAAGCTAATTCCGATTGTTAATATTTTTTGTTTTTCAATGGTCTGACGAGTGAAAAAGTTATTTTGGGATACAAGGTGGTTTTTTATAAATCGGGTTTCATCATTGCTGTGCATTGTGCTGGGGATGGTTCAACTTTTTTGATTAATATCCAAAATTTTACCAATCTTTTAATGGAAACGTACGACAAAGTATTAAAAATATATACATCTCCGCCCAGACTTTATCTCAAAGCTGCACACATTTTTTCCATCCTTTTCCTATATATTCATTCTCGTCGCATAACCTATTTCCATTGCCCATTATTATATTCACCACTGCAGTCACTCTCCGTTAAAAACATGAACGGGAAAGGCACTACGTCGCAGACGGAGTTCACCGTATAATATAATAGGTATATGTAAATGTATAACTTAACCTACACGCGAGTCACACTCATGTATAAATATATGATATTATGTTATACACATAATATTACATGATTAATAATAATCAGAGTTGGGATGAACAACACCAATCTAAGTGCAATAAACTTCAGCAATCACTGCAGATTTCTGTCAGCTCAAAAACCAAAAAGGTGAAAGCCTGTACAAAATCTGCTTAAACCACGGTCGTCTAAAACCAAAAATCAATATTTTTTTTTTAAAACAGAATTATTTGAACAAATTTGATCAATAAAAATTGTGTACCTATTTAAAATCAAATAAATTATAAATAGTTTAAATCTTGTAAGATTTAAGCTCCTATTACCTCCTACAATACAGCTAAATACCACGTTGGTGAAGTAGGTACAAAAAATAATAATAATTGATAGTAATAATCAACGAACTGCAATGGCAACAAAAACCTATCACAGAAAAAAAGGGAAACCGAAAATATCTAAGCAACACCAGTTTGCAGTGTATGACAAAATTGATTTTGTTTTTTAGTGGTAATTGCCATAAGACTTGACATTTCTAACAAACATGTATTTCCTATATTATGTTAGATTTAATTACCAATGTTATCCGGTAATATTATCATAGTAAATATCCTACCATGTTTTTCTAAATTAACCACTCCCATACATAGATAATGTTAAAATTATATAAACAATATTTTTAAATTATCCAATAGGTATGGGTAGTGTCACTTACCCGAATAATGTTTACATGACCTATCTTTTGTACTTTAATAATAACTTATAAAGTTATCCGATTCTGGTCCCAATGCATAGTAATTTTTTATTTTTCAATATTTCTTCTCGTTACGCATAGGTAATAGCCTAGTTATGCCCTATATACATGAAATTACAATGCACCGAGCATGAATGGTTATCATAAGCATATAATGTATAGGACATGGGTATTAAGGATAGTCAATCTGTGTGGTACATATAAATGAATAGGTAACCGTTATCCTGGGCATATTATTATTATATACAGGTATTATTACAGGTATTATTGCTTTCCTTAAGTGCCACACGCAATTTTGGTATTTTACAACAAAATTAAATTTCTATACAGTCAATAACGGTCAGTTTTTTTTTTTGCCAAACAATCGAGTAGATATTCCGACCTATAATATTAAAACGCATTATTTCAGAGGGTTTCTATATACAGGGTATTTAATATGTTTTAGGTACATTAATACTCTTATTATTCATACTAATATAACTATTATTATTATTATTATTACTTGAAAAGACTTTGTGTACACATCGTCTTCCGAAATATTATGCACAAGTATTTAATGTACAATAAATTTGTGGGCCTTTATGTGTACCATGGAAGATAATAATGAATATTCAAGACTCGGACAGGAGACGCATATACGTGCAGTATATATAATGTGTTTATATATATACATATATATATATACATATATATATTATATATAATATCATTATTTTTGTCGCGATTCTAATCTACGACAACAATGGGGCTCGCTTATCTTAATCTTTGAAACGTTAAAAATAAAGAAACTTTCTTGAACATTTTTGTTTCAATCACTTTGGGATACAAGTCTGCAGACGTGAATTACACAAGGGAAAGTAGGTACACTCGGATTCTCGGAGTAATACGCAGAGCAAACAATATTCAATGACTCGGCATTAAAAAATAAGATAAACATGGTTCTTTTTCCTCTTTTTGTGTGAACAAACGAAACTTATATTCATATTGTCAACTACTTAAGAGAATTTAGGCCTTCGTAATATTCGAAAAACCAATTTTAATATTACCAAAAAAAGGTAATATATCTAAAGCTTCATCTGTGTTACCTATATATATATATATAATATATATATGTATAAAGGTACTGTGGAAAACGAAACTACGTTAGAGTTTTAAATGATTTATTATAAAATGGTTTTGTTTTTACAGAAAATGATCTTATTTCGATTTGAAACCGCATATACAAATGGACATTGAAGTTTTGTAAAAGTTATAATTATTTTTTTAATTATAATTTAAAACTATATATATAATATATTCAATGTTAATACACAATTTATCATTTAAGTATATAAAAAAGAAATCGCTTATGAATAAATCATTCAATAAAAAAAACTAAATACTATACAATACTTCTTAAACGTATGTTATTAATCATAATATTAATGCCAGTGATCCTATAAAATTAAGGTTTAGTCCAACACCTGGTACTGCGTGGACGCGTAGTTATGGATATTCCACTTTTCTTAGACTCATGTTAGTTTTTTAAAAATTATTTTTCATAATTTCTATCATTTAAAAGTATTGAATATTTCAAGTTTTTACGATTAATATTTTTTGAAACATAACATAATAATAAATATTGTTATTTTCCGTTTGAATGTACAATTTATACTTTTAATTTCAAACACTTAGTAAAAAAATTATTATTGTATTATATTTTCTATACTTTTAAATTGTATTGCTGTAAGAACAGTGCCGCAAGGTGCGAGTTAAACTTTGGGCTCCCTATTTTAATCCCTTATGTCTGAAGTGGTACCCCTAAATATAATAATGGGGCCCTTTTGGAAATGTGGTGCACCCCCAGCACCCCTGTAATTGCGGCGCTGTGTTAGGACAACTTATGAGAAACCTTGCAGTACATTTTCAAACTTTTTGACTGTAAAAATTTGACTGTAAAAAAATGTAGGTATCAACGTGCATACAAAAACTAAATTGTTCACTAAATTGTACATGTTTATGAATAGCTCAAAAAAGCCAAAGTATTTAGAGTTAAATCATATTTATTCTGATATAAATATCTGTTAAAAATACCAAGTATCATTCAAATATTAATTTTTTAATTACAACAAAAAATACCTATTAACCATTTTTTCGATTACTTGACTTACACTTCCGTTTAAATTAAGTAATTATTATTAAATATAAGTAGTTTTGTTTTTTTAAACAAGTATTATAATATAAATACATTGAATACAATATTAACATTTTGTAACAAATACATTGAGTAAATCATCAAATCATACATAATAAAGAAGTTACAATGACATAATATTAATTTCCATTACTCGCATAAGTGGGGTACAATAATGTTTGAACATTTTATCTTATTGTGACTGCTGAAAAGTGTTTTACCAAAATATTACATAAATTTGAATGTATTAAACATAATAACAATATAATATCGAACTTAAGTGATTTACTATTTACCTTTTTTTTTTTGTAAATTACATATTAAAATATTTTTATATAGAATATTTTATGATATTTCCAAACATTTAAAGATTCAAATAACCTTAAAAAATACATTTTTCAAATAAAAGTATTTTATTGATATCCTTGGAAAATTATGGATTTACATATTTTATTGAGATATTTTTTTTAGGTGCTATTAATTGATACAATTAAAGTCTTGCATTTTTTATGTAAATGATTTAGTTTTTGAACTAATTTTGCAAGATAGCTATATTTTTTAGTTATTATTTTGTATAGTATAACCCTTAATTAATTTTGAAAAATAGAGTTTTTGTAAAGCGTCTATTATAATAATTTGTTGTACAAGTTCTAATTTATAGAACCTTTATTTCGTCTTCAATATAGGCCTTTGTTAATAATATACTTTTTATTTCGTTCCCCAAGCTGTATAAAATGGCTTTGAAAATGTTAGTATAGTTAATTTTTTATACACATTTAAGATTTTTTTAAATTTCAGTGATAAGTACATTTCAAGTTTAAAAATTCACAAAAAATAACAAATTAAAAGGTGGGAAACTTTTGGGTACATTTGGTGTAGTGCGGGTCACTATAATAAGATTGTTCAGCTTGAATTTAATGACATTATATCGTTCTATAAAAAAATGAAAGATGAGACGATCGTCTGTCCATTATTTAGTAATGTAATATATTATAAATTAGTATATTTATATTGCTATTAAAGTAATTCATTTTACTAATAGTAATACGCAGTAGGTTGAATTCATTTTTACAGAAAAATTTTGCATTTGGAAACTTTATTGTGAGTATATTATATAAAATATCACAATATAATTATATGCTTCAAGTAGGCCACAATTAATATATCTAAATTCTAAATTACAACAAAATAAGAAAAATCGTTTAACATTAGCTATAAAAGTTCAAGAATTAATCATTTTTTTCCTAAAAAATAGTTTGCTCATTTTTGTGATTTTGACGAATTTTGTTGAATCCCTAATTCAAACGCTTATAAAAAAATTATTTTCCATATTTTTTGAATGGTATATAAAAAACTGATGTAGAATCTTTCATTAAATTTCAACATTTTTTAACCAACGAAAAAATGGCTACCGACATTGAGAGAAAAATAATTAAAAATCCTAAAATATAAAATTCCTATAAATTAAGCTCAATTTAAGATTGTTAAAATATTTTGAACATTTAACCATTTTGAGGAAAAAATAATTTAAACATATGGTGATTATTTCAAGTTTCTAGGTTATTTGTTTTTGAAATGTGTTTTTCCTCAATCTTTTTTTCGGTGTCAAATTATTTTGAAAATTACTGATAATTTTTACTTTTGACCCTTTAAAGTAACAACTAGATGCAATGTCCTAAAAGAAACCACATTCAAAGTTAAAGGTCGATACATTTGTATTGCACTATGAGGCGATAAGACAAGAAAAAAAATTATATATATAAAAAAACAACACATAACATCATTGTAAGACCAATACATTCATCGCTGACATCAGAATCTAGAAGGGCAAAACTTGTCTTTTCAGTTATTTAATTTGTTAGAAAGTGATACCCAATAATATGTTATGACAACAAACCGTTAAAAATAAATGTATTTGTGAACATTTGTAAGTTTGAAATCTATATAATAAAGTCTAAAATCTATTTAATAAGTAAAAGGAATAGTTATTAGGTTAATATATAGTTACCTAGTTAAGGACGTTAAATCAACGTTATAGCATATACAGTTTGCGATGCATTTCATTTAATTACTGCAACATTGCAATATAAGCATTTATTTTTGCATATTATCAAATACAATTTTTAATTTTACATTATTCTAAAAACCTTTGATAGACAACTTTCACTATGGGTGCCTATTAATCATATAATTGTTTCTATAGTATCAAAATCAAAGTCATTATTAAATCAAAATTACTAGATTTACACAGTAAATTTCAATTGTACAAACTATACATTCAGAAAAAAAGGTCGGATAGTTAAACAAAACTTGGACCTTTAAAAACATTTAAAAAAAGCATATAACCATAAATACCATTAGTGTCTAACAATTATTATATTATGACAGTAAATTTCAGTCGAAAAACTGTTAATGAGGTGTTTTGCCAGTAAATTTCTAAAAGTTGAAATATTGGCCATTTAAAAGTTAAAACTGGGAAGTTAACTCGTTCGGAAAATCAACTAGTTTGCTGTGGACAACTTTTTATTTAATAGCTTTTTTTCTTTTAAATACTGACTTCTTTATACAATACTTGGTATTCCTCTAACTTATTTCACCTTAAATATTTTATTTTTTTTCCAGCTGAGTGAAGAAGGAAACAAATAAACTTGGTTAAAAAGTTTAAGCATGAGTATACAGAGATGATTTTTCTTTTCATAAAAAGTTTTCTTATTGCTCAACCTGGATATCTATTTGGCGATAGCGTCCAAAAAGAAGTTCTAAACAAACATCAATCCTACAGAATTTTGTTGAAATAGAATTTTGTCACTTTCCAATACCGCTTAAAATGGACATTTCTTCTATTGTCGTTATTTTTACAAACATATAACATCAATTATTTATAATGTCTATACATATTATACCTTCATATATACTGAAACAAAATATATATGTATAAAACACAAAAAAAATATAATGGTAAAAAAAAGTTATTTAATAAGTAAATTCTTGAAAAATACATGCCTTATACATTATACTAATTTATATTTTTCTATAATATAATTCATTAGGTAGATGATTGGTCATCTAGTCAGAACTATATTCTTTCACTTGCAAACCTTACATTTAATGGTCTCAGCTCCAAATGGACCAAATGGACGCCAAGTATATTGTTAACATGCTTATATTAAAGGTACCTATTCATCACAGTTGATCAATGTGTTCAGTCTAACAGGAGATATTCATAGGCACCCATAGGTAACATTGACTAACCCCCAGAGAGTGTCAAAATAAAAAATTTCGGTAATAAGGTAATATTGTGGTAATATTTATTGAGCTACAAGTTCATAATATTTTTTTCCAGGGGGGGGCAAGTGCCCTGTCTTGCCCCCGCCCCCCAATGGGCGCCCATGGAGATATTGCAATGGTATGAGGACTAAGCTAACAATCCAGTTATCAGCCTCATCATCAATTTCCGTGGTAGAAGAAAAGCTATTATAGTCATATATTACATTTTAAAAAAACCGCACTAGAATAACTGCATATTGGCTATATTTCAAATTAGAGCTACCAGCTGGATTTCCAATTAATTAACACACTTTATATGTATACTATTAAATACAAATTTGGTAAATTATTATTATTATTATCATTATTATAGTTGTACGAGACTATCGTAGACTAAATTCTCCGGAAACTTGGCCTCGGCGTACTTTACACTTGGCCATCGGGTGGTTAAAATTCCATACACTTTGTTTAGTTCTATGTTTATCGCTTATGTAGTTCAAACATCCACATCGGCAGTGAAGATGATCGGCAATATCCGGTCTAGCCGTTACACGTTATATTCGATGTATTAGTTCACATTGTAAAAGTATTTTAACAGGCACTTAATTATACATTTTTTTTAAATTGAAAAAATGTTTACTAGAGAAATGTTAACGTTAACTATGTTAACGAGAAAACTCGTTATAAACCCGGTAACATATTAATATTAAAATGAGTACGCTCAAGAGTCTTACTGTTAATGTCCATGTTATGATGTGTTGAATATGTACGTTGTGATGATGATGAATTCACTTAGGTTAGTTCACTTACTCGAAGAGAAAATAACTTTCCAGTTGTGTAAAAATGTGTGTAAAAAATTGTGTAGAAATCAAGTTCCAGCCTATATGTATCTATAATAAGTATTAGGTAACTATATTATAGTTAATATGAACTGAGTGTTGGAGCGTAGACGCTCCGCCAAAAATGTTTGTCCATTATTCCACTAATGAAAACTTTAAATAAATAGGTATGTACCTACTTATATGTTGTACTAACTATAATTATTAACTAGTAGTATAAGCTTTAATTTCCATGTATTGAAATTTTCAAAAAAATATTGTGTTTCTTAGTATGACATTTTTAACGAATTCTGCATTCAAAAAAGTAGGTAGGTAATACATTAAAACAATTACGTAGGTGGTAGGTATACAGATAAAACAGAATGAAAACGTGATTGTTTTTCAACAATTTTGTTTTGTAAAGTGAAAATTATCAAAAAAAAATATCGCCTATACCAAAAACGTTAAAACTTTTCGATTAAACTAGTATTTACTATTTACCATTAAAAGAATCATATCCTGAAACTACTTATAACATAATATATTATTGTGGTATGTAACAACCGTTGAGGATGAGGAGAAAAGTAATTCACGCGTGTAGTTCTGCACTTACATGTCGTCGTGTTCCAATCTGTGTAAAATATACACCGAAGCTCAGTGGGAAAATGTAAAAAATGACCACACGTGAGCGATGAGCAGCACCGCCACTTTTGATCACTTGGATCATCGCAGCACTGACTGCCCATTCGCAATATATGATGATGAACAGAACGCAAAACGCCGTGCCCGTCATTTGAATTATAAATTATAATACACTTACACACACACACACACACACACACACACACATACACACAAAATGTGTATATTTTGTAACGATTCGTTTCGTTTTGACATCCGTTGGCCATTACGATGGACTGCACAGTGCAGCATGGATGTACATAATAATATAGAGGGAGAAATATATACGAGATAATATTATTTATATGAATGAGCGTTGTTGCAGTTGAACAATGGACAATGGGTAGTGTTAATATCGATAAGTGCTGACTAATAGTAGTTATCTAGGCTAGGCCGTGACAGAGTACAGCGTAGAGAGATTAGTGCAATACAGTGCAGTATGTGTGCGTGTGTATGCGTGTGTGTGTGTGTGTGTGTGTGTGTGTGTGTGTGTGTGTGTGTGTGTGTGGGTGTGTGTGTGTGTGTGTGTGTGTGTGTGTGTGTAGGTGTGTGTGTGTGTGTGTGTGTGTGTGTGTGTGTGTGTGTGTGTGTGTGTGTGTGTGTGTGTGTGTGTGTGTGTGTGTGTGTGTGTGTGTGTGTG
>NW_019104346.1:34837-70517 GCF_001856785.1 Myzus persicae
TGTGTGTGTGTGTGTGTGTGTGTGTGTGTGTGTGTGTGTGTGTGTGTGTGTGTGTGTGTGTGTGTGTGTGTGTGTGTGTGAATTTCGGTGCAGTCAATAATATGATAGACGTGCTAGCGGAAACAGTAGAGCTTGCAGCATAAATTATAATTTTGTTTTTGTATTAGATCTTTATCGTCTTTATTTTAAAATATTTGTTCTAATTACAATATTAGATATCACAAGTATGTAATTGTTGTTTAAATAATGACCATATATTACTGACATTGGCCGCGATATAGACTTTATATTATTCTATAAAATATACATATACCAGATTTTGTAAGAATTTGGCCGTTTTGATAGAATACTATCCTACTTATACAATATAACACACTTTTTATTTAAATACCATAGTACTATAATAGTAGTCTACAGAAACTGCAGATTAAACATATCTAAGGGTATAATATTATTGAGTAATGAAGGATTTAAGTATGGTTGGTAATTTTTTATAAAACTTAAAATCTAAAAAAATAGCATTACTATGATTAAATACATCTACCTATATGGCTAAATATGTCCCATATTGTTATAATTATAACTATTTATTGTTTCCATAAGTGTTTATACTTTATAGTGTCAATATATATTAAATTATCTATTGCGACATTGTACATTTGAATATCATTTAGATCAGTGCCGTATTTCCCAGTAAACACTATAAGCTAGTGCTTAGGGCGGCAATTTCTCAAGGGTGGCAAATAATTTTTAGCATTACATTTTTACTATATGTAACTAGAACTAAAATAAAATGAAACTAATTATAAAATGTTTTTAGGCCAACGGGATTGTGGTAATATTTATATTTTATGTTTTCCAATTTCATAATCGTAGAGTTGTATGTTTTTATTGTTCATCATTAAAATTTTAAGTAAAAAATATAAAACTATAATTGTATGCTTTAATAACATTTTTTAGACTAGAAAAATATTTATATTAAAAGGCGGCGAATTATTTAGTGCTTAAAGCAGCACAATGGTTAAATCCGGCACTGATTTAGATCATTTGTACGTATAGTGTCGTAGGTACTACCTAAAACAATTAATAAATCCTTGTCCAGATCCATAAACTTCTTACTTAGTAATCAAACGTGAGCCAAACACTTTGATTGTAATGTTGTCTTCCATCTGGGCTGTATCGATTTCATACTTAGTAGGTATAACAGCTAAACAACGAATTTCATTTTAGATAATCACTGTTGTTTGTATTAAGTTTTAGATTTTTCATTGTACACTTCAAGACATCGTTCCTACACTATTATATTATATAATGGGTGTACTATGTAGTTATAATGTATAGTTACGTATACAATAATTAATAAACAAATAGATTTGAAATCGATGCGGGTAAATTGGGGTGAGGTGAGTGGGTACACAATTTGATTCACAACAAATTGTGTTAGGAGTTCAAGATTCTGTGCATCACCAACCAAATAGTCATTTAGTTAAATTTTAAACTTTTTTAGCCATGTATTTCGATGACCATCATGTACATAAAGTATAATATCAATATATTATAAAGATAAAACGAGTTAATCTCTATCCGCTATTGTTACTTATTAGTTATTACTATTTATATAGAACCTAAATAAATACTAAAAAACAACAATTATTAATAATTTTAAGGGTACCTGATGTCTCGTGAGGCACCCCCTATATGCCCATCCTGTGGTGTAAATCTATCAATCAAACACATCATGACCGAGTGCAACACCTACCGTGATGCAAAGGGAACACAATCAGCTTCCGGAAGACATATTTGAAAGCCTCGGACCTAACCTACCAGTCTCCAATATAATAGCCTTCCTTCAACAATCTGGTTTGCTCAAACTTATCTAATAACCATACACATTAAATAATTATTTTTTATTCTTTTGTCTTTTTTTTTTTTTGTTTTTTTTTGTTTTGTTTTCTAACACATAACATATAGTATCATTATTATAATATATTATATATCCTAATGGCCTTGCTGCCGAGGGTTTTTGTTTTTTCTGTATAAAAAAAAAAAAAATAATTTTAAAAAAGTCCGTTTCTATTTATTGGAGTGGATTTCACATCAAGTTTTTTGATAAAGAAAACGATACTAACGAAATAATAAATTTAAACAAGACATTTTTTGAAAATGTATGACAAATGAAATTTTCAAGCCACATTAAATACTAAGATATTATATTTGAAAAATAAAAATGATCCATTTAATATTTTTATATGGTGCATTTACCGGTACATAATATATTAATAGCCTAATCAAATTTGCTACTTTTGCAAGTTATTATATTTAAAAAAATTTAATACCCTATAATAATTAATACAATTATTATTAAAATAAATATAAGCAGATATAATACTAGTGGAATTAAATTAGATATTTATTATTATTTATGTTTTTTTATGTATACAAAAGACATATACGTGTATAATGTATATTGTATATACCATATATATTATATACTAATTTATTTATAATAGTCCTGTGGGGAAAATTGATGTCAAAATGCGTAATAAAGTAAAACATTTATATTAAAAATGTATAGAATATTAAAAATCCACGAGCAAAAATGTGTAATGGAATTTAAAAAAAAAGTCGCTAAAAGAGGTCATGTATCAAAAATTATAAACAGTAGGAAAACCTTTTTTATCAGAATCGTTCGTGTATCGTATAACGAGGATCGTATGCAAATTAATTTAATCACCCTTATACCCTCAAAATGTGTATCTTTATTTCCCATCATGTGAATGTTAAAAAACCTATACTTTTTATGATTACAGCAAACGTAAATATATTTTAACGATTTTATTTGAAACGCCTTATTATGAACGCTGCACGCTGTACGGAATCTGAATAACTAGTAGCAAAAAGAGAATAAAAAATATTAATGTACCATCTAAAATTTAAATAGTTCAAGGCAGTTTATTTATTACGATTTTTATTAATTCTCTGTAATACTAAAACCGGTAAATTGCGGTAAAATAGTTTTAGCCAAATACTATTTATGGATGAGAATTAACCATGGAGGAAACACAAAAGACTACGAAAACGTTTTATTCTTTAAAAAAAAATTATTAATTGATATTATAAAAACACTATTGTAAAAAATATTTGAATGTGTAAAAAGTATTTTATAAAAAAAAATAATTGCCTGTGAAACCAAATTTGTGTATGAAACGAAAATAAATGTAAGTACATTATAATACGTATCGGACACAATCGGGATATTTATTTAGTTTTGCTTTGCGATAACCACTGAAAATCCTATTTTCTACATACTATAGTACTATTATATGTAGTACTAGTAGTACTAGGGGCCGCAATCGGAATAAGTAAAAAGGTAAAAGGTTAAGGCTATATGACATGAGCGCCAAAGGTGCAAAAATGACATATCATTTGAACCAAAATTTGTAGGACACATATAATATAATATTAAATACCTACCTGTTGTACACATCATGCATCATAAACGCAAAAAATGCAAAAATAACATATCATTAGCACCAAAATTAATAATATGCATACAAATAAATATAAACACGGTATATAAGTCTCCATGTGTATATGCACATAAAATACGCCTATATACAAGCTTGCACGAGTTAGTGAGTTAGGCTCTTAGACTTACCTGCAATATGCACGTGAATTCGGCTAATTAACTTAACATTATTACGTAACGCATGAGCAACACCAATCCGATCGGCCGACACGGGTATACAATATTCAGCTTTCGGGATTTTCAGAGTAGACTTGCGTTACAGCTGTCAAAATAAATATCCGTTTCCCCTCGAACGCTCGCGCAAATCCATTCTCTCGGGTGAAAGCCTAAAGTTTTTGTCCTTCTAAAAACCTATCCGAAACAGATATCGACAAAATCATAAGGGATCCAGCCCCTGCTCGTTATTGGTGGCGTACGTCATAAAATAATATATTAGATTTAAAAAATTCCTGGTGGGGGTACAAAATAATAAATATTGACCTGATTCATGCACTTGCCTCCTTGTACAACGTATATAATATTACGAATAACTGGAATAGTGAATCTGACACACGCGGATCTACATAATATTATTCAATTGAACGTACTAGAATTATTTGGAAAATAATACACTATTTTATGTAGGGTTAGGTTAGGTTATGTGTGTATATAATATATTTATACGTATCTTGAAAAAACAAGATAATATATGTTATATTATTACAGCTGAACCGCAAAGCTAGATATATAAAAAATTATAATATTAGAATAATTATGAAATTAAAAATACATCAAGTAGATAGCCCCTCTGCTATTCAGTAGGTGCAGAGAGTAGATACCTCGTCATTGAGTAGGTCACTATGATAATGTCTCTATAATATCTAAATATTAACATAGTAAATTTGAATTTAATGATTAATCAATCATTGTAACGATTAAAAACGATTCTGAGAAAAGGTGGTCCACATTTTGGTAACCTGCAGGATTTTTTCATAATAATAATTAAATTTTAACAAATGTCCGTAATGTTTTATAATTCTCGATTATTTTGAAAAGTAGGTACAGATATAGGTAGGTACTCGGAACTTCTCTCTTTTGCGCCCCCCCCCCCCTCACCAAGTACTAACTAGATCCAATTTGCTACGATACTACCCTTAACGTAAAAAATCAAAACATTTTTAGACTGTAAGAACTAAAGTATCTTCAGACAAAATAAAGGAAAACATATTGCTAAATCAATACATGCATCTCTTCGCTCAAAATCAAATATTTAAAAATAAATATTATGTTACTCTCGCTATTAGAGTTTAAATTTTTTGACATTTTCGATGAGAATGGAAATATCATTCATGTATGCTAGTTGTGTACTCATATTACATTATTTTCATCATACATCATAGTACATAGGAAATATTTGTACAAGAGAATATAATGAGGTTAGATGATAATTTTCGTGTAATAATTCAATAATTGTTGGATCGAATCAGATGTTTTATGTTTTGACCAATATCATATTTTTTTTTTTTTGTCGTATTTGTGTCATTTCCATCTTTGCAATATTATATTATAGTAATAGTACTAAAATAAATCATTTAAAAATAATAAGTAACGAGGGTCCATTTTTGTTAAATTTTTACTTAAACCTTTTACCTTTTTACTTATTCCGAATGTGGCCCCTAATAGTACTACTAGTACTACATATATGTACTATAGTATGTAGAAAATACGATTTTTAGTGGTTATCAAAACTAAATAAATATCCCGATTGTGTCCGATACGTATTATAATGTACTTACATTTATTTTCGTTCCATAATCCATACACAAATTTAGTTTCATCATTACTTTATGTGTTAAAGTAATTGATAAATGTGAGTTATAACTCAGGTATAGGTATACCGTATGCCTGTACTGGCTGTACTCTGTAGTATGAACCATAACTTAGAAAAATTTTAAAAACAATTCAACTTTACTCGAATATAAATTCAAAATCCATAAAATAATTTTAATAATTGTATTCTTTTGGAAAAGAGCTGATGCGTTTTTGAAATTGACAGCTAAGTGCTGGAAATAATTAAGACATGTATAGTTTTACTATATTGACTTTATGTGAGTGACTACTTTACCATACATACTTAAGAGTTAAGGAAAGAGTTTCTGCAATGGTTGTCTACATTTAAAATTTTAAATTCTATACCATCAATTATTAATACAATTTTTTTAAGTTAATATTTGATTACTTTTATATTTAAAATAATATTTCACTTGTATAATAAAAAACAGGCATTATAATTTATAACACACTACAATGGAACCTCAATATCTCGAAGTTTCTATATATCAAATTGTTTTTTCCAGTCCAGGTTATTCATTCACGTTTTTTAAATTACCTCGGTAACTTAAAATTTTGATACTTCGAAAAATTGTTTGAATAATATAAAAATGTCGATACATTAATTTCATATACTAAAAAGATGTGTTTAAAAGCACCTCCACGTGTAAATACTTTCAAAGAAATGGATCCCAATTTGAGTTTACTTCCATAACCAATAGTAACTCGTTGAGGTGCCTACATGGTTTGAAGCAGCAATTTATTATAGGAAATATTTCAATGAGATAAAATGTGTTATTAACGCTTTCAACCGAGACGAAGCGAAGTATTTTCAGTGTAACGTAGTTTATTTCATCATAATTAGTTAAATGAGCTCGCTGTTATAACAACGCACTCTCGGTGTTTAAAATCTATAATAACAAAACTAGAGAAATCGAATGTTACTTGAGGTAGTCTATTGCTTATCGAAAATATCAAATTAAATACGAAGACAAGGGCCAGGGGTAGATTTAGCTAGATCTAAACTGTTTTGTCAAAAAATCGTGGGTAATTTTACATTGAAAAAAATTGATAGTATAATCAACGGTGAGGTAACGAAATGTGAAGAAGACGAAGAACTGTCAGTTGAAGATTTATCTAGTTTTAAATCTGTACCGATTGTACCTTGTGATGTGAAAAAAATTTGTCTAAATACAAAGTATATTTTGAGATAATAGTAGAAGTTTTCAATTCAAAAACTTGAAATTAAATTTTATTACTTCATCCTGGTACTCGTCCCATAATAATCATTGAATATAAATAGTGTAATACTTTTAAACGCAATTTCATAAAAATAATGTTGTTCTAAATTTTAAAATAATAGTTTAATATATAACATAATACTTCAATTAATTTATAACACTTGTATACTAATTACACAATGTCATTAAAAAATGTTATTTCGAATATTTTGTAATAAACTTTTTATACATATATTTAGATTGTGTTATATTTTTTGCATATTTATGATATGAATCTACATATTTTATAGATTTTTATTGCATATAAATCCGGGCCATACTTATAACTTATTAGTAAAACATATAAAATGTCAAATGTTACACTCCCCTCAGTAACACGACTCAGTTTCTTTATACTCAAAACAGTTAAAGTGATACAAAATAATTATCTAAATTTAATTATTTTGAACTAAAAAATGATGAATTTTTAAATAATAACTTATGAATGGTAAGGTTAAGATTTTTTAAATGTATATCATAGGCTTAAACTAATAGGTAGTCCTTAATGCCAATTATTATTTTCCCTGTGGTGGATCCCAATATTTTAAGTCTGGTCCAGATTTTACCATCATACTTTGGGAAATTTGCATTAAAACCTGGCATCTTCTCGAGTGAATTGTTCTTAGTTACTTATTAAGGCATGAACATGGAAAATATCATTTCGGTGTATGACATAGGTAATGAATATTATTGAAATAATTGTGTCGGTTGTATTCTGCAGTGCTGTCTGTTGGTCGGCGCTTATATTATACGATGTGACTCGCCACGTCGTATCTGAGAGTAAAACAATTCACCAGAGGGCATTGCTAATTATGTTACAATTTTGTGATGCTTCATGGTCTGTTTTTGTTATTATTTGCAAAGAGTTCCTGATTAGATATGTAACTAAATCAATTAATGTCACTTACATGAATTTTGTACCATTTGCTTATTCAAAACTAAACACATGAGAATATGAGATAAAATAATAACCATATAATAATTCCAAATACTTTATGCCTTTTAAGGGAATAAGTAACTACCACTTTTAAGAGGGCTGGAGCATATGATGTTCTAAGGAGTAAAATTAAGGCAATGCATACTACATGTACATTTGGCCAGACGAAGAAAAATGTTCAAAAAGTCTATTGTAACTTAATTAATTGTAAGCTGGGGTATTTTTTAGCTAATAATTATTGACGTGTAAACTCGAGAAGAATAAAAATATTTTGCAAAGATCTTCAATCGAATTAATAATTTTCTTAATAACTTTTTATTTTGATACTATGAAGTTCGTTATACAACTGACAAATTATGTAAAAATGTATTAAAATGTTTCAGTGTTGGTTTTCATTTGAGTATTCAGTGCAAAAAATAGAATTAAAATGTAATAGTACACTCTTTTAATAGAACATTTCTTCAAATTCTGATTTTTAGAATATATATATTATCAACCTTAACAAAGAAGGACGTTACTCTATTTTATGATTTTTTTAAATAACATAGACATATAGTGTAACATTATTATATCATAATAAGCAGCATATTTACTTCTACCTTAGTACTTCTTAAATGTACAAACTCGTTTAAGACAATGTTTAAGAATATAGTCATGTTGACATATTCTATGGAAATTTACTATTATTGATAATTATTTTTTTTAGAAAAAAATTTAATACACTGTGCAATCTAAGTATATAATATGAATTATAATAAATATTGAAAAAAAAAAGGTTTTGAGGAAATTTATTTCCCTTGTTATCCTATGTTTGATCATCTTTGTATCCTTACATTTCGTTGTAATTGATGCTTACTACACATCGTGAATATTTATTTGAATTGGTTAAATGATTAATTTATTATCTAAGAGCCGAAAGTGTAGGAAGGTATTTTAAGGCAAATGTTATTTCTTTACAAAATATTAATGGTAATGAATGTAGAGATAAGTTCAAACACAACTGTACATTAAAAAACATTTAATCAGAAAGCCTAAAATCAAGAAAGGCCTCAAGAATACATAATTAAATGTTTAAAGTGTTTGAAGGCATTCACTATTCACACAAAAAAAGAAAAGATTATACATAGTATGAAGATTGGAAAAAGTTGGTCCAAGTACATAGTGTGTTATATCATCTCAGAACTAATATTAATAATAATCTTTTGTTAATCAAAATAATATTTGTTATAACCTAATCCATTTATACAGTGATCTCGCAGTATAAATGGATAATAACAGATAACAGATAATTTAACTCCAAGTTTATTAGATTTTAAAAGTTCAGATATAATAAATAGTCAACCCATGCATGTTAATTTACAGGAAATATTAAATTGTAAATACATTTAAAAAGATGTAAGATGTGAATAATTGAGTTGATTTTAATTGAAATTCAATTATTTTGAGTTTATTTAAACCGAATTAATATTTTATAGATGCTTGAAAAAGTATTTATCGTTTATTCATGACTAAATAACTTTTTAAGTGATATTATATTTAGTTTTAGTATAATAATTAAAAATTAAACTAGTCGCTTAAAACTGCACAGACCTATTCTGATCACAACATTTCTTATATGAATTTCTTTCCTTTAATAAGTAAATAAATTGTTCATATAATTATAAAGAACACATGAAGTTCCATGTTTGAAGGGATTAATCACTGTTTTAAACTATTTTACTAGTTTATTTTAGAAATCGAATTTATGGGTTAAAGGAAATTGTGAGACGAGGACAACACGGGGACCTGGCCAAATTTCATAATTGTATTTATTTACTTAAAGCAAGTTTTTCATAAGTTCAATAGTTTAAATAAAAATCAAGTTGTATAAATAACATAATTGTTTACTAAAATATGGTGACACCTCCTACTAGAGGACTTTTTCACGGGAACCAACTGCAAACTTTTTACAATATGAACACTCTTAAGTCTTAATAGGGGACACTTCCAAAAAACAGACAAATTGTCAGTAACCAATAAGAGTCTCCTGCGTATTTTGGAAATATCACTGTATATTGAATTTTGTTAAAATAATGTAACACTACTAAGATCAATAATTTGATTATTAAAAAATAAGATGCCAATAATGATCAAATTGAGGGAGTATAAATAAAAATAAAAATTTGAATATATTTTATAGTAGGATATAAATTATATATATTACGGGCAAAGAAGAATACCGAGCTATGGGTACACTGTACATTGCCCGGTCAATATGGTCCTGCCCTGGCAATATAAACCACGATATTTTTTTTTAACCTACGAATATTTTTTTTTTTTTTCTATAAATATAATTATTACCTATTTATAGTGCTGATTTTTTTTAAAAAACAATCATTATTAATTTTATTCATGTTGGGTTAGGTTAGGTTAGGTAAGCTAAAAAAACATCATACTAAATATAATTAATATTAAAATTATTAACATTGTAAAATGATTAAAGACTTCATATAATCATTACTAGGGCTAGGATAGTATAGGATTTTGCATTTTTTTTTAGGATTTACAGGACATAGCTTTTCAAGCACAAAATGTGATTTGGTCATATACGAGTCCAAATTTATAGTTTTTATTTTGCTTTTTTTTGCATTTTTTGTACTTTTAAGGATTTAGGGTCATTTTTTAGCATTTTTAGGTCATTTTTTCAATTTTACGGGCATTATTTATACTTTTTTGAAATCTAGGTAATATTTTTATACATTTTCATTTACACTAGATGTTCTCGATAAAAGTTTTGAATTTATAACAGAAATAATATCATATTCAATATTTCAATTATAGAGATAGTATAGAGAATAATCTTCGATACCTCGAGTTATCGTAATCGTTAAATTAAATGACAGTGATGTGGAGAGTACAGTGTGTAGTAGTGTGTTAATACTCGTTATCGATAATAAAACCACTTATATATTACAACAATAAACTTCGATACTATAAAAGTTTTTCATGCTACAAAACATTGCTAGCAGATAAACGGCGGTCATTTGTATTTGAAAATTTGAAGGAGCTACTGATTGTCCAATGAAACAATACAATTTAAACGTAATTTTCAGAATAAAAAAATATACGTATATATTTTTTATTTTATAGTATTTTTGTTGTTTTTTTCAGAAAATTTTAAGCTGGCCGATACATGATAAGCCCAAACTTCAAACTTTATTATTCATATCAAGAAAATCCTAAATTAACATTTTGTTTGCTATTTTTTTATAATATTATAATTTAAATAATTTTTTACCGAAATATTAATTAATAATTATAATGCATTTTTATAACATTTTAAAATCATTTTTTATCTTTTGGGCATTTTTTAAGTTCATTTTTAGGTTATTTTAAGGTAATTTTTTAGGTCATTTTTAGGTTATTTTAATGTCATTTTTTTAGGTTTTTTGGGTCATTAAAATCCTAGCCCTAATCATTACCATATATACAAGCTATTAAAATCAAAATTGCTACACCTAACACTCTTTCACTAATACAAAAAATAAAAAATACTAATAATAAAACATATTGTTTAATAAATATTATTAAATTTAATAAAAATAATAAAACAAAATTAATAATAAATATTCTAATCCTAAAAGTATTAATAATAAATGATTAAAATTAAAAATATAAAATAAAACTCCAGAAAATAATATAAATATTAAAACTAAAATAAATAAATTTATTATTTTAATAGTTTAAAAAAAAACATTGATATTGTAAATCAAAATTATAAAATTATTTAAAATAATCAGTATAAATATACAAATATTATCATTAATCTCCAAAATTAACATTTTAATTAAGATATATACTGAATTTTAAAATTTGTCTTTTTAACTAATTTAATTATAGCAATTATATTAACAATAATAAAATCACCTATTAGATCAAACTTAATTATTTTAATTCAAACAATAACTTTAACTATAATAGTTAATTTAATTAGGTAATAAAACAGCATGTATCTCATTTATAATTTTTATTTTATATATATTGGAGGATTAATAATTATTTTTTTATAAATTTCAAGAATTGCTTTTAAGGAATTAAATATTAATACAAATTATAAAAATATAATTTTTAAATTAATTATCATTTTTTTAACATTAGGGTATTTTAAAATATCATTAAATATAAAAAATATAAATTATGAAAATACATTTATATTTGAAGATAAATTTTATGTATTAAATATATTTATTATACCTAATAATCTAATAATTTATATAATTATATCTATTCTTTTTTTTATATTAATTTTAATTATTTGAATATTAAAAATTAATAAAGGTCCGATTCGACAAAAAACTAACTAATGAAAAAAATTTAATAAAAATTTTATTACCAATATTAAACTTACCTACACATGCTAGAATTAGTTTTATATGAAATTTCGGATCTTTATTAATAATTTGTTTAATAAATCCAATTTTAACAGGACTATTTTTAGCTTTTCATTATAAAACAGATATTAATTTAGCATTTCAAAGAATTATTAATATATACATAACATATACATTTAATTCATGGTTAAAAAATATTAAATAAGAAAATTTAAAGACATGACGTTACATGTGATATGTGACATTTTGACATTTTGACATATCACTAATGATATTTTATTTACCTTCAGAAGTTGCAATTGGGTAATGGGAAAATGTAATAACAATTATTAAACCATCAACATTATAACAATATGTCAATCAAAAATTAAATTAATTTTCCCTCTATAAATATTAATAATCTTGACCCTTGTTTAATCATCACCTTAATGTTGGTTGATGTGTTTTAATTATTTTCATTTATTGGTCCTTTAATTAGAACTCTTGTATCATATTAAAACAAGGGAGAAATCTCTATATATAAGACCAATAATGGCTACGATGATCAGTTCACAATTCTGCAAACCATATTATCCACACTAGGTATCTGAACATTCATTCAAGCGAGGTATGTATTTTTTAAAAGTGTTTAGCCATGTTTAATGATAGTACTTTAGTTTGATATTTAAAAATTGTATTTGATTAAAACAGAGTTTGCTTATAACATCCAGAACTTTTCTTATTTTTGTACCATTTCAGAATACAATGAAGATAAATCTATATTTGAGAGTACTCCTCTTGGCATTACTGATCAAAATTGTAACAGCTAATGTTAGACTTCAACGTTCACCTCAGCACTACTGTGGTTCTAGATTGGCAGACATCATGATGGTTGTATGCAAAAATAAGTACAATGGACCAAATGGACAAAAAAGAAGTCAAATTAGTAAGATCATAATTTATACCATAGTACCACTTCAAAGTTTAAGCTAACCTAAGAATAATACATAAATTCAAAATAAAATTCTGAGGTAGGTTTAGTCCTCTCAAATCATTGTTGTTCGTTCAAATTGAATGTGTTTACAATTTTTGATGGAAAATAACAATAAAAAATCAGCTGTTATTATGATCAAAAAAAATAAAATTATAATTATAAAAATACAATTAATTAGATTTTAACAATTACGTACTTGTAAGTTGTAACTAAGCTTTTTACTAAGCTATTTACTTTAATCAAAATCTAAACATTATTAAAACAATAAGTACTTTAATATTTTATCAATAGATTCTGATGTATGGGATTACAAAGACCTAGAAGACTACAATGCAATCGACTACCCATACTTACCTAAGAAAGAAGCAATGTCTTTTATGCCCTCACGTTTACTTCGCTCTCTCAAAAGAAGTATTATCGATGAATGCTGTCACAGGCCCTGCTATTTATCTGAGCTAAAAACTTACTGTGGAAGTCCGTAGTGATTGACTTAGTTATAAGTGATATTATAGACTCTGAATAAACTATTATTATATAAACAAAATTTACCTATTTATTAAAATCCATTCCTCATCAGGATGCATAGGAGGATGATTGATGATTGTGTATAAAGCATATTGTATGAAAAGATAAATATATTACATATATAAATATTAAGTAGCAACAGCGTCTGACACTGAATAATTAAAAAGTATTTGATGAAGTCAATCAATCTTATCTTATTGCTAATCTACAAAATATTTCTACTAAATCAAGCTCAATGAGGTCACAGCGTAATTTGAATCTAGGAACAATTTTTAAATTGTATGATACTACTGTGAGGTAAGTATATTTTTTTAATCAATCGAAATATTCTATATTAAACATTCAATAAATAGAATACTATTTGAATATCATATATCTACCTATCTTACCTACATTGTATTATAAAACAATTTAAATGTATTAATGTAGGTATTATACTAATATGAATAAAAAAAATTCAACAATTATTCAAATTATTTTTTATCAAGTAAGTCTATTTTACCTACCTACTAAATCATTTAACACTTAAATGATACTCCTCAAAGATTAATAGATACACTCATAACGTGAAACTTTTAAATTTAATTTAAATTTATAGCTTATAAAGCTTCTTCCACATCAATTTTGAATTTTTTTCTATGGGCCAATGTTTAATAGTTAGCATAAAATTGAGTGAGCTATTTCAAAACGTGCACCGAATACCAAAACCCTATATTTAAAATATACTACTGGAAAATAGGTTAGGATTAATCTTATGTAGCATTGTAAATAATTTTTATTAAAATTAATAAATATATAATGCATTTAAAGTTGTTTTTCATTTATAAATTAATAAGAATATGTTCAGTCAGTAAAAATCAATATTAAAGCAGTCCAAATTGTCACAAATCAGTAGTATAATTTCTGAAGATTATGTAAATTATTTACAGTATATTTATAGTATATTTTTTTTAATAATTATAAGATTATAAAATGTATGAAATGTACCCATTATATTTTTGTGTGATTATATTACATAATAATATATAGTTTTGCTGTTTAGGAACTTACATAATGTATTTTTTTACTTGCTAGGTCTCATGTAGGAGCTTGCATTCTTCAGGAACAAAATTGAAGAATCAACGATTTTGAGTTAAAAAAGTTTGAGTTTACCAAGTTCAACTGTATTAGTTTGTTCAATGTTCATTCCTCTAAATATTACCTTAGCGCCCCATGACATATATTTATTATAGTTAAATACCAGTCTTTAAAGAAATATTGGTTTGGTTCTATAAATCTTGCTTTATGACAGTAATATTCATACCTCTTCTAGTGCTTCTATTCAAAAATATGGCTAAAATTAAGTGTAAAATTTAGTTATTAAATATTTTTGTATTGCCCTTGATCACTTATTAACTACAAATCATGAGTTTGAAATTCACAAAAAGTATCAAAATTAAACCCTGCTTTGATAAAAATAAAAACTAGTACTAGTAGATACACAAAATTAAATAAGAGACACTGATGATTCATCATTGTACTAAAATTCATAATTTTGTACAGCAATTATTATTTTTTATTATTTTTTCCTCCAAAAATTTGGTTAGAATCTTATGCTAGACATAGGTGTGTTTACAGGGGAAGGCAAGGTGGGCTGATGCCTCCCCAGTCACTTATTTGAGAGTTCAACTATTTCATTTATTGACACTAAAATATTAAACCATTATCTAGTATTCAATATTATGATAAAATTATAAACCAAGTATACCAGGTTTAGTCTATGATTTTCCCCTATAACCATTTATGTCACCTTATTAGGTAATAACCTACATTATAACCTATAATTATGGATATGTTTTGGTACAATGGCACTCATTAAATTGTTTTACCTATTGTATCTTATTGTCTTATCTTTCATTTGAATGAATACCAAATATTATTATTTTTTTTAATTTAAAATTTATAAACTTTTATATTATAATATAATATTGTGATAGGTAAAGCATATTAATACTAAGTATCTCAATAAGATGAAAAAAAATTTGAAAAAATTTGTCCATAATGTTTGGATTGCAATTTAAATTTGCAAGAGGCTGAGATTTGTTTACTTGATTAATTATTCAATGAGTAAAGAAAAATAGATACTTATATGTGAGAATTGGATAGCGGTTGGTTGAGTTTGAAGAGATACCATGTTTAAAAATATGTATCAAGTTTTAAAAGAATTTATAACTATCCCAGTTATAAGTTGTTCGTGTAAGAGACATTTTGTTGGGTTTCATTAAAACAAAACTTAGAAGCACAATGCTTCAAGACCATTTGAAGGCATTATTAGCAATGAGTATTCAGAGAAAATCTGTCTACAATAATTGATGATGTAATTGAAAATTTAAAAATACTAAAACTAATGGATAGGCGTATGGATATGGAATTGTAAAAAGAACTTTTTCATTGACTGTAATACTGACTTTTATTATTTGTTATTTTTATAATTATTCATTACAATTACCTATACTTGAAATAATATTAACATTTTTCCAATTTAAATCATTTTATAATAATAATAGTTTTATTGTAATTTTTTCATATTCAATTTTAATGAGTAAGTACCTAATTCAGCTTCAAATGATGTAATGGTTTGCTTCATATGCTAGTAATTATTTAACAAGACAAATTTCAGATGTTTACATGTTTACATAAAAAGTTACGGGTATCTATATTGTAATATTGTGTGAAAAGAGTCACAAATATTAGGTAGGTATAATAAATTATAGTATGTAAACACTAAAATTTTACATTTGCTTCCCCAGCCATGGGGGTCTGCACACGCTTATGATGATAGAACTTACTAATTCCCAACTAAATTAATGGAATTGTATTATTGTTTTCATTGCATAGATTATGTATGTAGAAAAAAAAGTTATTACAATTGCAGTTTTAAATACCTCAAGCTACTATAACTGGTACATTGTTAATAATCTTGGATAAAATTACTCAGGAACATAATATTAAGATGTATTGATAAAAAAATCCAGATAAAATACAGTAATCAAAATTAAATTATAATAATTATTCATAACATACATGGAAACTAGATACTTTTCATAAAAATAAATAGTAAACGGATACACACTTTACTCAACAACAATCAGTAAATGTGTTCACAAACCACAGATGTAAGGCGGAGGCCTATACAAATGTATGTCTAAATGGCATGTTACAGGTGAGAGTTACAAAAATACATTAACATATTAATGCATTGATTACATTTTATCCTAGGCAGAGTAAACAAAAAATATTATTTGATAAATTATAAAAATATATAATAGAGTGTGTACTAAATGAACACGACACAGAGTTTGTACTTATTTAAGCAGTCCTTAATGTTTTATTATATCTATTGACTATTAGTTAAATTATTTATCAGTTTCGGTCTCCTGTATTTTTTTTTTTAATAGTATGTACACAACTTGTGAGCCATATTTGGACATCTGTTTGTTATTTTAACCAGAACATTACTTGATTATTGAGGTGTGCCACGCTCAAAAAGTGGTCCATTTGAAAAAATTTGGAAGAAAATGTTATTGATATTTGGTACACAGACTTGATAGAAGATGGAGGATGGAGAGGTTTTCTCTCCATTTGACTCGCTGCTTCAGCTATAAATCAAAATAACCTAATTAGTTTAATAATAATGTTGATTTTTTATCATTGAATGAAGTATTAATTTGTTTCAATAAAATGAATATAAATGTATGAAACATAGGAAAAAAACCACGATACGACTTAAGACATATCGGTGAGATAAAGGCTCGGGCACACGTACATGGGCTGTAATGGTGTACACTGTACAGGTAAGTGAATCACAGCGGTCAGTGGTCTGATTGTATTATTTTATAGAGGTTAAGGTCAGACCACTTTCTGAACGCCAAAGCCATAGACTTTTCCCAGTTAATTTTAAAAATGAATGGTTAAATTAATATCATGTTTATATTGACAATATTACATACATACAATATAGACAACTGTGGTTAAGACTAATTATTTTATATTAAATAAGAATTTGTAAGTATTTTTTTTTTATATACAATATATATTATAAAGCATTGTATTTTTATAGAAGTGTATTTTAATGAGAAGTGTACTTCTACAAGCCGCAGATTTAAAGATTGGACAAGTCAAACAAAACTTCAGCGGACACAAGATAAAAACGAATACCATTAAAAATGTTTTATAAAAATTTAAGTAGGTATCTATTGAGTATAGACAATACAAAACATTTCGATAAAATCGGTGTATCTGTTGCATATCTAATCCAAGTATTTGTTATTTCAAATTTTTTAATGCAATAATATGTGGTTTATGTATCATCACTTTTAAAAGTGACAACAAACAAACCCACTACGTTACCTAATCACATAAATTGTTCTGCTATGCGGCAAAGCTAATGATCTATCGACGGTATGGATCGCAAAGCAAACCATAGGTATCTAAGAGAACATTATACCTAAATGTGTCCATCTTACATACCTACTAATGGCACCTACTACATGGCAAAATTTTGTTTGCAAGGTTCAATAGTGAGCTATTAGTTTTGATATTAGAATGAATTGATCTATTATAAAATTTAAAGGTAAGATTATTATCTGGTGCCCCACACAGGCTTTTACTGATATTATTTTTAAGTAACTTATGATCATTTTAAAATGCAGTTTCAAAAAGGTCATAACTTACTAACAACAAACAATAACTGTGCTTTGGTGCGGCGTGATTGCAATAAAATAAGCTGACAAAAAGCATGTTTTTCTAATTTGAATTTATCGTAATGATAAGTAATCACCTTAAGGGGCACTTTTTTTCGTGCGCTTTGCTGGCGGTGGCTGGGGCAGGGAGGCTGTCTTATTGCCCGGATCGTCGCTTTGGTCGTTAGGCACGTCTTCGATGATGCCAATGCTTTCATTGGTGTTCAATCCGATGACATCGTTGTTCATTTTGGCGGAATCATCGTTATTAATTACGGCGGAATCATCTTTATTCATTTCAGCCGAGTCACTATCGTTGGTCTCGTGGTCTCGTGGTCTCGTGGTCTCGTGTCCGCTCATTTCGTTGACTTCCTCGACAACGGGGTGTGGAGTGCCGTGTATGGCGTCGATCAAGCTTAATACAGCCATGGCTTCGAAATCGGCGTTCAACCTGCGTGATTGTTTTCTGTGCCGGCGGAGCCGTGTACGACGGCGCCTGGGCCTTTTGGATGGTGATGGGTCTTCCTCATCCGATGAAATTAAGTTTATCTTTTCAGTCGATCTATCGTCGTCATTCAAGACAATTACGTCAGAATCAGAATCAAAATCAGAATCTCCGTGCACCACTTAATTAATTGTAAGAAAAGCCATATTTTCGGAACACAAACGGCTACGAGTCTAGGACACCGATAACAAGGATATCACAACCGTTACGAACAAGGACCGATACAAATCAGTACTCACTGTTGACAACGTCAAAAGTGTATGAACTGGTTGTGAAAATCGACGGGGCGATGAAAAATATTACCGATATGGGCGAACGACCGGCCTAGTGTAGTAATTTATCGTGAGAGCGGCGGAAAACAATTCGCGTGAAAATCGCAAAGTGCTCTTGTGAATGCCGGACACTGAGACTCGGTGACGCGTCGACTGGCTGGCGGAACGCGGGACGAGGAAAGAATGTGGAACAAGCCTGCAGCCTGGCGGTGGCATACCTTTGCGATGCGACGATTGGCCGGGTGACGGTGTGTTTATTCTACAGCCTCTTTGGTTCAACAGGTACCTAGCACGATGCCCGTCCGTGGGACAAGTATCCTCATCGCGTACTGACCATCTTTGACCGCGGTGACTACTGACCCGCCGCAAAGGTGGTGCAGCTGTCGTGGCACCCGCTGCCCGCCGAAATTTGTCGCATCTGCCGCCGTACTATAACTGGGTAATTGTTCAGGGAGATTTTAAGATGGCGCCTAACCTCGGACTGGTGTACCTTGACACACTGACCAACAGTGCGTCGACACCCGAAGGCTGATGATATTGTTCTCGTTTTGGACCTCACTGTTAGGTTACTTATTGGTGGTATTCCGAGTAATAATTATTACCTATTCGCATTGATTACATTGTACAATATATAATATAAATATGCATTGTAAAAATGCTGTTAATAATAGTTTTTGTAATTACTAGTGATCCGAGTAGTCGTTTAGAACATATTTACAATAATCATTTATTACAAGTGTCAAACAAATTAATGACACGTTTAAATAAACTGAAAGTGTAAGGAATCGTAAAATATATTTTATATAAAAAAAAATTACCGACACACTCATAAATTAATGTACACTTTTCTTTAAACGTTTAACTTTTTTTAAGTCGTTTAATATATCTGTCAATATGTAAATGACAGTCGGTTCAAACAAAAGGCTGCAGGAGGCCGTTACAAAATCACTCTTCGTCAAAAAGAATTATGCATATTGATATACCCAGCGACACGGTAGTACCGAGAGCCAATTAAAAAAAAAGAAGGTGTTGCACATGACCGTGTATATAATATACAGAAATCTAAGCATTCCCATTAAAATATGTGTTAATATTTTGGTATTCTTTATTAAAGGCTACAGGTCTCCGATTCAACCGTGCTCCATCATCATAAAAACATGTACACGGCTAGTATTGTGGATATCGGGTCGCTAGGTGTAATGTATTATAATATAACTTCACGTTAGGTACCTATACGAGTCATAAATAAAATGTACAAATAAGTAGGTTTCTCTACAATTCTGAATTCTATTACATTATCATAAAAACATTATAGTCGCCCGTCTCGACCATTTGCCGTCGGCACGTACCCAATTAGTTATTATTGTTAATGTATTAACAATTGTGCAATGCTTGTCAATTCCTAATGAGTAATAACTAATAGGCACTAGGCAATAGCGTATGGCTGCATTTTTCTTGGGTACTTAAAAAAGGTTTAACCTATACCTAAAACCTACCTATGCCGGTAATATAATACCTATTATACAAACTAAATTTGTGTATCAAAAAATCGTTTATTATAAAGCCTATACTGTAGAATAAATTATACAATCTATAAGTACAAGTATTTTTGAGAAACAAATTATTTTAAATTTCAACCTGAATTATAAGTTCTATGACAATTTAATTCTAATCTATGTTAAGTTGTTAATAATGATTCCCGACAATTATAATTTATAAATGCTGGAGAGCGTTATCAGTTATCACTAAAGACCTGATTTAGTTGCATTGAAAACACACAAAAATTGCATAATAAAATATTTCTATAATTGCACCAAAAAAATTGTAAAAAATTAGATAAGTTGAACTATAAAAATGCAAAAGTTAAATAAAAAAATTATATAAATGTTACTTTCTTGAATTAAAATTGATAATTAGATACATTTCCAAAATAATTTCATGAAAATTAAATCTTCAATTATTTAAAATATGTTTTAACAAAGTTCTACGTCTACACTAGTTATTGGTGCATATTTAGACCGATTTGCCATAAACAAGGCAATTTATATAACCTTCCCATCTGTTGAAAAAGCTTCCTTATTTTCATTGTATAAGGAGCAATCCAATTTGAAATTTTTATTTTATTTTAGGCATGCTTTTCCCGTAGGTATTTAAAAACTAACTGTGAATACATATAGCACTATGCTGTAATACAAATAATACAGCGACAGACTACGCTGACCTGGTGTTATGACGAACATTCTAGTAAACTAAAATTATTCATATCAGATAATACCAACGATAGTAAAATTATGAATTTTAATAATGGCTCTTAACAATGGATTAATGGTACAACCACAGATTATCTACTCATAACGGAAACGGAAACTCGGTATGTCATAACAGCGTTTTTATGCAATAAATTTAGTTGAGTTAAATATTTTATTCATTTAAATTTTTAACACACAAAATTGTAAAAAATTGCAAAAATGTTGAAAATTACAAAAAATTGCATTATAAAATTAAATAGACATAATACATAAAGTATATATCGACTCCACTTTACCTACATTTAAAATGATTTGGTTTATTTTAACTGCAAAAATCGTTGCACCATCAATGAGATCCGGTTTTAAGTTATCACCTTAGACTCTAAGGGTTAGAGTAATGAAATTGACTTACTTTTTACTTATCGGATACAAACATTCAAATAATTTAAGCTGTTTGTTATTATTTGTTACCTTCCACTAGATGTTCAGACTTTCGGAGGGCTTTTGAAGTCATGTGTTCGATAATTTGATCAAATGCTCCGTATACAATACAAGTGTATGTAATATATATATATATATATAATATGTGACCACCTGACTTGCAGTTGCCTATGGACTATGCTGAAGACCTAGGATAGTTGTATTCGAGTGGAGTCTCAAACTCCCGAATTATTTTACAGGCAATCGGTAATTGGGCCACATATTAACTACCTGCTTTGTATGTATACAATATTTGTTTACATTTTGCAACTCGGATATTGGGTCACATATTAAATATGTACAATACATTTTTACACGGTAACCCGTGAAGGGTCACCAAATGAATAATACCAAAATATATGAATTTATTAATTATTAATTACTAATTACAATACCCACCTATATAACATTTAATTTTTTAACATAAACTATTAAACAAGGCGCATACAGTTAGTCAAATAATTATTTATTTGTTTTCAATTACTTAAAAATTCAATTATTTGGTTTAATAATTCTGTAAAAATTTCTCAAATTCAAATGTGTTTTTTTCATTACTTGTATTTTTTCATTTCATTAAAAATATAATTCTTTTAATTTTAAAGATCATTAGATCTCTGGATTTTAATGTCACTACTCTTCAAATACATAATATTTTCTGCTTATTAGACTCAATAATGAAAAATCGTTTGAAAATAGTGGCCCAATCACCGGGTCTACCTGTTTTAAATGTAAGATTTTAGTGCCCTGGCAATATTTTTTTTTAAAGGATCATTGTGGCCGAATTGAACTCGGACGCTCATTTTAGGTACTTCACTTTTTTGGTCCCTGATTTTTTTCGGTATGTACTATACTAAACTATTGTATTCTTTCCCATGTTAACCATTGTAATAAACCCCCTAATGTTATGAGAGTTATTTTTAAGAATAAATATCCAATTTCATAAAAATTTAATTCAGATGTTCATAGAAAATATTTGTAGCATTGAGGCTTTTATTTACAATTATTGTAAGAAAATCTTATGTAACATATTATGTTATGAAATTGTTAGTAAAGATACAGGATATTTTGGCAATGGATCAAAATATGTCCATGCTCAATTGTCACCGAATATTAAAAAATTATAAAATTAAATGAAACCAATTTTGAGTTTTCAACTATGAAATTTAATCAACAAATATTATGGAACTGAAAATAGGCAAGATCATTATTAGTGTTTATACTTTATACGTTGGTGTTTACGATGTTTATAAACTGTAAAGCTCCTGCATAAATGAATAAATATGTAAATTATTACACTGAAAATTGTATTGCATTTTATTGTATATGCAAAAGAGGGCATTTTATGTGTAAGGGCTAAGACCTTACTATTTTCTATTATAAATGTATTATATTTTAATATAATTTACTTATATGTTTAAATTTGACTGATGGAATTTATATTGTACTTAGTGAGTTTAAATTTAATAATAAGACTAACACTTTACATTTTTCAAAAAGATTTTCAAAATGTATAATAAAAAATATATCAATTTAATTTTGACTGATGATTTAAGGGAATCGAAGTACACGTATTTTTCATACGTTATAGACTAATAAGGGGTGGTAAATTACACGCACTTAAAAATGTAAATAAAATATAAATGTCCAGTTTTTAATAAATATATATGTATGAATTCTTTGACAAAATATCTGGGGCATTTGAGAAGTAAATTTTCAATTCTAAAAGACCTTGAAATTCAGATATTTTTTCAAAAATCCCATGAAACAATTGCATTACATTTGTATTTATTTTTATAATTGTTTTAGTTGCGCGAAGTTGCCCCTCCCCCCCACATTGCTATTTAGACTTCAAACCTTCGCCAACTTCACGCAACTGATTTTTTGTCATCATTGACATTAGCGTGCGAGTGCGAAAGTTGCACGCGGCGGTGGTTGCCCGACTCTGCGATTATCGGAAATACACATAAACATTTACTATTCACAGTCACACATAGACATATCCCAACATGTTATATGAATTGCCTAAATAGTATTCCTTTAAACATGATACGCTCTCCACGCCTCCACCCACCTTAAATAACTGGGGGGGGGGGGGAATATATATCCTACCTTAATAATTGACTAGGACAAAACGACAAAGAATTCATAATAATCAGTGGCGCTCGTGCTAGGGTGCGATGGTGTGGCCGCACTCCCTAAGTAAATTTTAAAATAAAATTATATTCTCAATTAAACTTCTTAAAGGGGTGCACACACTGCGTGGTAGTGTTAAAATGGGTCCTGACACAATATTTACCGCCACCAAGACGGCACCGCCTACTGCCTAGACAAAAGAATCTAACCACCACCGCTGCAGTGTTTGTTGTCCTTCAAAGTAACTAAATAGGAATCATGATGGTCTATATTTCATTAGAAATAATTTAAATAATTCAGTATTGAATTGTGAAATAATAATATTTGAATAAAAATATCAATCATCTTAATCCGGCGATTGTTTCAGTGCAATAAGAATAAGTAATCTAAAAGTGCAACGAAAGCTCGGCGACCAACGCCTGTGTGTACTCACGTGAATACTGGATGGTGTGGCGGTCCAAGGCGCACACAAATGTGTGTCGTACGGGTTTTATTATCATAATAATATGATTACATCGAGATGGGCCATGGTGGGACTATACCCATAGGCGTAACTATGATTTTATAGTTACAGGGGCTAGTGTCCTAGAAAATTAATGTTCAAAATAACTTTGGGGGCCCCACACCTCCATCACAGTAAGCGTAACTGCCCTTGAAAATCAAAATTAAAAATAAACAATAAAATGAAAATATAAACTAATCATTACAAACAAATTGTAAATAATAAAATAAGTACAGTATATATTATAGGGGGCTAAAACCACACATAGAGGGGTTAAGCCTACCCCTAGTTACGCCAATGCTTATGGCTAAAGTGTCTATATTTACACTACGGCTACACATAATATAAAGTGGTTAGGCCATGAACACGTACCGGTAGAGCGCGCCGCAGTGATATAATACGATTATAATTAATTTTAATATAATTGTAATTTATAATTAATATAATATATTAACATCAGCAGTGAGTTTAGGTCCCGTAGGACCAGGGTCGTATGCATGGACTAGTTGCTTCTCGATGTTCCTTCGTTTGTCAGTTTCCACGTCGTCGGCGGCGGCGAGTGTCGACGGCGACACCCCACTGGACATCACTATCACAGCATATATCCCTGTTATCAATATTCTGATGACTGATGATGTTAGATCGTTTTTATTTTATACAGTTTTTCATTCCACACTGCTCGCATTTGTTGTTACAAATATAAAACATGGCAGTTGTATTGCGCGCGATAGAACCAACCAGGCTGCAGTCTAAGCCAAGCAACCAAATTTTCATACTATTTAGAGCAGAATATTTACTGTGTATCATAATATTTATTTTTATGATATCACAAATACAAAAAAGTTATTCGAGTTTTAAATAATGAATTTTTAAGCAATAACAACTTTTCTTGTATTTGTGATAGGTACCAAAAAACTATGCTGAACAGTCATCTACTCATATCCCGGCGTAACGTAAAATCGAAACGAATACGAAACGTACATTTGTCGGAAATTATTATTGGGTATTCAATATCCAAATGTCTCTACGGTTAATGAGCAGTAAATACTGTGTCGATAAAAGAAAAACCCGAGTAGTCTTGATATTGTGTAATAAATAAAGGATACATTAGATTTAATTAATATTTTTTTCTTTTTAAATATTATTACTAAACACCAAATAGTAAATACCTATGGTTATAGCCGACGTGTTGTAAAGACTTCGTTCGCAATTAGCACGGATAAATTGAAGAGTCGAGTCTCAATATTATTATCCGTGATTATAATTTTTATATTACTTGCGTACGTTTTTTGTCCAAAAATGAAAAAATCCGATGGAGACCTTTAGGCATTTTCAATGCGTTTTAGGGGCATTATCGTTGAGCAACATTTGCGACAGTTGTACGCTATATGGCTTTAGTATAAGTGGCGCAGCAAAATTGCTGACGATTACAGCTACGGTTTTGACGGCTACACAGCATAAAAAGTGATCAGGCATGAACATGTACCGATAGAGAGCAGCGGCAGTGCATCACACATTCACACACCGTAGTGAGTTTAGGTCCCGTAGGACCAGGGTCGTATGCATGGACTAGTTGCTTCTCGATGTACCTTCGTTTGTCAGTTTCCACGTCGTCGGTGGCAGTGAGTGTCGACGGCGACCGCTCACTGAACATCACGATCACAGCATAAGTTCCTGTTACAAATATTCTGATGTTGATGATGTTAAACCGTTTTTATTTTAAACAGTTTTCCATTCCATTTGTAGGTACTGCGATTTCTAACGCGGTGGTTTTTAAGACCTCGGGGCTTGTACCTATACCTACTTACTTCGGAACTGAAATTTTTTCTTTAATAGATATTCAATATTTTTTTGGATTTTAGGGGGAGCGGCTTAAATCTTTCTTTACAAAATGATATGTGGACAGTTGAAAAATGTTCAATCATTCCCCCAAGTCTAAAATTGATACATTTTTCAATCATCAAATGGTAAACATGATCACGTATTATTATGACTTTCAAGTGAGTAATAATGAACAAAAAATGTAAAGATAAATATTAAGGGAGTGTTGTAAGAAAAAAAGCTAAGAATATATATATCTTCAAGACCTTAAACATACTTCGAACTATGTTCCTCAATGTGCAAGTCCGTGTATGATAAGTGGAAAAAACAGTGTCCATTATTCCCTAGCTACTTCTTTAAATGAAGGTATAATTAAAAAATACGCGAGGTAATGATTTTTGTTCATTTAAATTTTAAAGATGATCAAATTTTTTTTTTTTTTATAAATCAAAAAGTTTGTTTGCGCGAAGGCATGTAAAAATTTAAATTATGTAGAAACAATCTTATGTTAAGAGATATTACTTATAATTATGCACAAACATTTTTTTTACAGCTATAATCAATTCTCATATTATACGCAAACGGTTTGTATGCCTATAATGTTTTTATTTTTATTTTTATTTTTTACCAAACAAAACAAATTTGTATAAAAATGTATAAAAATGTGGCAATCTCTAAAAATTTAAAAGCTCCATTCCAACCTTAAAATTAGGGCTTATGAAGCAATAAAAGAAATATTTCTAAATATCTTTGTTAAAACTTTTTTATCTACACCAAGCAATTGGAAGTGAAGTAGTCTATAATGGGCGCCTATAATAGTCTATAAAGTCTATAAAGGGGTTAGGGGTTGGCTTCTCAACCCAATTATATTAATAATTATGCTACACGTATGATAACAATTAGTACAGGGTCAGGTATCGTGTATTATGATCTACACTCAATGGTATTTTCTTTAAGCTTATGCACGAACACAACAATTTTCAGAGCTGGGATAACCTTAGATGCCCTCATCCTCTATCTTTTTCCACCACTGAGCCCACACTTGATGGAGAAAAGTAAATAATATAAATAAATGTAAAATAATTAGAAAATGTATTATTTTTGAAATAGGCATTTGCCATTTAGTACTTATTATTATTATAGATACCTATGAGTCTATGACTTTCAGATTCACTAAGAATCAAGAATTTTAAGTGCATGCATAAACTGAAATGATGAATTAGGTCAATGGCTAAAATTATTTTTTGGTTCGATAAGATTAGGTTATTAATTGTTACCAAGAGTTTAAATGAACAAAGGGTACGGTTAGTTATCTCAAATTAACTAACAGTAAGTACTTAGGAAAAACATTTGAAATTTATAAACGTGAATTAATAGTACCTAAGCTATACTCTATGTTGTATTGTTGTTATAATTATGGAATTATATATGATATTGATGAATTTTGAATTTTTTTTTCAATAGCTACATTTTTAAATAACTAATGATAAATCTTATCCTAAAATAATTAGGTAATAATCCTGTAGAGTTTTAAAAATGTATACTATATTTGATCAGTAAAAAATCGATACGGTTGAATATAAAAGTTTTGCACCATGTTCTACCATGTACCACGATCTACAATAAAAATATATGTAAAATGTTTTTTATCATAAGATTAGAATACTGATTTTAGCATATTATGAACCTACCAAAGACACAAAACATCCATAATTTAAATAATTTATTTGGATTCAAAGCGTTAATTTTTTTTTATTACCTCGTCCCTCAACAATATTACGATATAAACGATATTAAGGGCGTCAACAGATATTGCATAATCAATCGAGGACTTTATCGAGTTTAATTATATTAAAGGTATATTCATAGATACAAATACCTATACCCGTGGTCCGTGAAAATATGCCGTCTAGTGCTCGTCATCGTATTCACACGCACACATTCGCAAATAATAATGATTATTTTAATTAAATAGGTATATTATCGTAGTTAGTAGTAATAGCACAGAGGAGAAGAACAATCGTTTTAAAAATCTCGAACTCGTATGTTTTTGGTGTGCAAAATATCGTATTATTTATTGTTGAGTTTTATTAATTATTGTTTTTTAGGTATTCGAGCTTTGCCCCGTAGCTAGCAATTTATTCAACAAGTATAGAGACACAATTTTTATTGTTAATCATTATATATCGCGCTCTGCCTTATAACGTGTGTTTAAACATTATTGTAAGTTTTATTATAATTATATGATACACTCTGCCTCATAGCGAGCTTATTTTATACTTTTTTATACCACTCAATACATTTGATTTTTATTGTAAACAAGCTATGTGCTCTGCATTAATAGGAGTAACTTAAAGTTAGTGTGTAAATTATTGTATCCACTTTATTATTGTAACCGCTACCAAAATCCCACCAAAATTGTATTATTATATTAATTATATTACAGATCATCATAATTTATAATTAAAGTGTAACTGTGAATCTTTCGGTTATTGTTTGTTAAGTGTAATGTAGGTAGCAGCTGGCCAGAAGTGCACCGAGCCACCGACCAATCTGTAAGTCAACCTTATGATTAGTTTTGTTATTTATATAATTCGTATTATTTAGTTGCTCCATGGAATCCACTATTATTATTTATATATATATTATATTTGATTGTGCAATCAGTACATAAGTTCGCGAAATTGTGGGATTGTTGTTATTTTTATTTGTCGGGCCAGAAGGGCAGTATTTTATTAATAAGTATGAAGTATCTTATTAATATAAATTGCAAAGGTATTCCAATCTATAATATATTCTACGCTACCATGATAATTATTCTATTCATTATTCTTTAATGTACGTAAACAACCTGCACAGTGCACACATATCTATTGGCACACGGTTTAATGCGCTGAGCGAAATATTGGGTGCCGATCGCATGTACTAATATTGTATGTTCCCAGTACAATGTAGTACGGTACCAAGTACTTACAGAACACTATTTACTTTATTCTTTTTAACCACAGAATTTAAAATAATATAATTTTCTAAGTATAAATATTGAAAATAATTGAGACAGTTACCTATATTTAACTCATAAACAAGTAAATATTACTTACATTGGTAAAATCATCAAAAGCTCATCAATTTAAGTTATATTTAATGACTTTTTACTAAAATATAAATTCCATCTTAAAATGTGAACTCTTGTAGATCCGCAGGATATATAGCTGTATATAATATCTTATACTAACCCTGTAAAACGATTTAGTTTATTAGGTACCTACTCTCGAAGTATTAGTACAACATTTAAACAATATAACAGCACAATACATACAAAATAAAAATAACATTTATAAATAATATAAATTATTTATTCATGTTGTAGGAAATATATGTATATAATATAGTCCAGTGACTAAATAAATTACCAAAAGCAAGTTTGGGAGAAATTTGTTTTGTGAATTCAACTTTAAGAATAATCCAACCAACACATACACTTTTAATAGAACCATTTCGTAGAAAAGTTTTTGGTTATTTACAAAATTGATGAGGTGTGTAATAATAATACAATTGAAATTTAAAATACCTAAAAAATGTTTTTTTCCTATCTATCTGTACAACTGTACCTACTATCATTCAAGGTTCATCTATAGAAATATGAATAATATTGTACATAAATGAATGGAGATACACTACAATAAAGAATGTAACAGGAAGACCTGACAAATTAAATATTTTTTATAATATAATACAATATATTGATGTTTGTGCTACATGTTTAGTATACAATTTGTAGTTAAATTTTTTAATAGTAGAAATAAAAAATTTAAAATATCCAATTTACAAATCTGAATTTTAGAAATCTTTTGATTGTAAAAAACATATATCTAAGTCAATTGGTTTATTTTTTATGATTTTTTATAGCATCAACATTTTTTGAAGTTCTTACAGCCATTAGTTTGATAAATTCTTAAAGCAAATTCTTTAAAAAAAACATTTGGATTTTAATAAGTACCTACCTAAAAATTCTCATAAAATATTTTAAAAAGTTAATCATATTTTAATTAAAAATATTTTTTTACGTCTGGATCAACTATAAATATAAATAATGAGATTAAGAAAAAATAACTTCATGATTTACATAAATGCTTTATCATCTACATTTTTCTAAACACCAGATTTTCGAATTGGCTATATAAGGCAATCAAAATATCTAGCCCAGATAAAACATACGTTTTGTGGCACCGCAGTGGTGGTTAGGTTAGGTACCTTAACCTAACTTGTACGTGGGTCCTGGAAGTGCTTATGACATGGTGAAGTACGGACACACACACACACACACACACACACACACACACACACACACACACACACACACACACACACACACACACGACACACTAATAAGTAATAATCATTTACAATACACAAAGTCACAAATCACACTCACGTGTACTTTAAATATTATTATCTCCTTAAATATACACCACCAATAATTGCCTTACCGAGCGAGTTGACAACCGCCGCGAAATTGTTTTTTTTCTCAACATATCGAAAACTAAAAGAAAACAATAATATAATATTTTCTATCGAGTAATTAGTTTTATATTCTTCAGAAATATATATAGAGTAATTGTGATGACAATAACAACGTCGTCATATGTTCACTCACACGTGAAGATATTATGTTATTATGAAATATGGTGCCTATTTAAGAGGTTTAATAAATTCAATTTTAATGACATTTTGAAAAGAATTAAAACATTTAATCTTAAAATGTCTATTTAAATACCAATTCAAAGAACATATTCTAGTAGTGGTCCCTTGTCAGCAACAATAGTTGTGTAATAATGAGAATTTAAGAAAAACAGTATCGCATAGAATAAACTTACGAGAACAATATTTATAGTAGATGATGTACCAAACGTTCAAATTATACGGAAGAATACTTTTGTTGTATTATAAGGTATTTATTTATTTGATATCAATATTCAATATTTTTTAATATATTCTATTATTCTGTACTAATGATTAAAATAATATAATAATTAGTCTTTAAGTTATCAAAAAAATAATTATGCTAAGACCGTGACCTTCATAAATTTCTTCTACACGAATAATAACAATATGGTCAGGCCACATTCACGTTCAGATTTATGCAAGTAACTAGTCTTAGAAACAAATCTTGCTAAACAAAACTTTATGATGTACATTTTATATGCACTTTTTAAAAATATGGTTGTCAAAAATTATTAAATGATTTAAATGAATCCACAGTTAAATGTGATCCGTCAGATAAATATTTCTAAAGATATTCTGTTTGCTGTTAGTATTTATTTTTAACAAAAACAATTATTATTATAATATGATATTCCTGTTGTTAATATATAATAAGAGTCAATACCAAAATGCCATTTTTAAATAGTTACAATACTGATAGGTATAAAATGGGGTCACCAGTCATTAAAATTTCTCTTATTGAAAAAAAGAATGACAAACATATTATTTCATTATAATAGAGTCTTTTATTTCCAATTTTTTTTTTACACTGATTTTATTTTAAAATGATACAAATAAAATCATCCCTCACACCACTGATATTTTTAAAATTAGGTACTTATTTTAATATGTAAACTTCAAATCATAGGTGATTCCCATGGCCGTGCAATGATGAACTCAGTAACTAAGCAACAAATTAGTTTATTATTTTTGGTTTTTAATTTACCTACAAATTTATATTTTCCATAAAAATATACTTTAGGAAAATTGTTGTCATTAAAAAGTGTTGTATCCAATCCCGATGATTTATAGACACCCTGTGAATATAAAATGATAATTATTATTTATTAAGTACCTATTTATTAATATTACAACAGCCACGCATGTAAATTATTTAATTATGTAAGTATATTGTATGTATTATTAATTATTATAACAGCTAAACAGAAGACTAATTTCTCTTTTTTGTATAAAAGTATAAGAATAATAGAGCTTGATTTTGGTTTCAAAGAAAGTTTTAATAATATAATATATTTTTCCATAGTTGTACCACTTCCGTATTAGTTATCTTTGATTAGATGATTCTACTACAACATTTTAAAATGCCTTATAGAAACGTATTAGGAAACATATGTCTACACACTTTGATACTTCCTTGTTCAAAATCGTATTGTTAGAGATTATTAGTAAAATAATTATTCTTTGTCATGCAATAGACAATATTTTAGGAAATCTTTTATTGGAAAATGTCTAGTTCTACTCGATTCCATCGAATGGAATCGAATTTTTATTTCGGAGGTCCACCCACTATGCCACTAACTCACTTTTTTCTGAACGGATTTCTCGCTACAATACATTGTATGATTAAATTTTACTTTTTAGAGTCTTGTTCATACTACTGTAATATAGTAGTCACAATAAATTACTTTGTATTTAATCTGTAAAAATAAAATCGTTTTGATTTTTGTAGTTATGAACTCGTTCCTGAACGCCACAAACGTAAAAAAACATACCTGTTATCTATGAATCATTATTTTTCCACGCGTTAGAAAAAATATGTAACATGCTACATTCCCGTCTTGTTATGAAGTGGATTTTGTCTATTTAACTTGCCCTTATCATTTTTCATCAGGCCATCGAAATCTATTTTTTATTAATATCATGAAAGTTATAATTGTGTCAATGCATGACATTTTAACTGCTCCTCGTTTTTAGCTTAATATTTCTCTCTATTCTATCAGAAAATATCTACCTACATCTGATTACTACAGTACATAGGTAGCGTTCAATTGAGTTAATTTCAATTCATATTCAATTTATAATTTCATATAATTCAAATTGATCAGTGATCCCGTCAGTCAAATAATAACGTATTACATACAATTATATAGATACATATAAATATTAACTATTACCTCTGGTACTGGACAGCCTGTAGTTGGCAAATGGAATGTCTTTGCAAATGTTAACCATGCATTTCCAAGAACATCTTTCGTTTTGGAACAGGCATTAATAGTTAAGTAAACAATAGAACTTGGTTTCCAACCACCAGTTAAGCTCCAAGAAGCGACGTTTACATCAAGCTAAGTACATAAAAAATTACTATTATATAATGCGATAACAAAAAGTTTCAAATTCCTGTTACGATTAATATTTTTGAATCACAGCATAATCATTAAAATCGTAATTTATATTCTTTTAAATATTCATTTTCTTCAAATGTCTATGAAATAAAAAGGTGCCTTGTATTTTAGATATTTTTAGTATTCTCTCATTACACCAATTTATGAAAAACCTTGATTTACATTTTAAAGCTTTAACTATTAAAATTAAAATGCGGTTGTTGTATATTCAGCATTTATATTGTTCACTAATATACTATATACGTTATGTTTATATCAACAACAACAATAATAATATCATATTACGATTATGATTATTACTATTGATAATCGGTCATTAACGAGTAGGTATAGACAATATTTTAATGTACTTCATTACGATTTACACAGTTCATAATAAAGGACTATAAACTAAGTTTGTGTTATTAATACTTATTATTCATATTAATAATTCACAACACCAGTGATACTTAATAAATATCATATATTTTGAAAAAAAACACTTCCATTGCAAACTTAAATTTCATATTATTTTAAATATACTATTACTATTAATGAATCGTCGAAAGGTGTGTTTACTGCTGTGTAATTCCCTCTCATTTCGGTAATATTGGATGACCTTTTACTCAAATATATATTGGCACTGATTGCTAGATCACTTATATTCTTACATTGATACATTGCTGTGGTTATCAATCGATATTCTCCCTGTAATAATACAATTTACGTAACTGTTGATAGTTATGAAACAAATAATTAATAATTTAAAACAAAACAGGTAAGTCTTTTTTTAATAATTACATGAATACTTACCAAAGGCAAGTTAGGCATAAATTTTGATTGTGCTTTAAATACGGATAAGAAACCAACAAGCACGTATACTTCAAATAGAATCATGTTGATGGCATTCTATGATTTACTAACATAAAACTAACAACTGAAATACATTTTAATGATTGAAAATGAAAGCAAGGTTACCTATGTATGACAAATTGCAGCTGAGTTTTAAATTTATACTTAGTATTGTATACATTTACATTGAAATTTGCTTTGTATGTAAAGTAAAATAATACAATAAGATTTTATACAATAATATGATAACTATAAACATTTTTTATTTAAGGGGGCTGTAGACGATGCAAAAAATCACGTAAAACAGGCCATAAGCTAGACAAAACTGTGGGACTTGGGCTTGATGGATTTTAATTTTGAAAACAAATTTAAAATCTTTAACACCTTAACTAAAGCTTGATCGAAGGAATTTTCATTATTACAAAAATAAATGGTGTACTTAAATACATAAAATACATAAATTATTGTTTTCTTAAATTGTCAATAACTTATTGCTTAATTAAAATATAGAAAATTCCTTCGGTCTTTCCCTAGGTAACATGGGGACTAATTTAAATCTATTTTCAAAATTAAAATTCGTCAGTCCCAAGTCTCCCAATTTTGTCTAGCTTTTTAGCATTTTTGACATTTTATTAGCGTGGCGTAAATTCGATCAAATCGTTTTCTTGACATACACCTGCGCGTGCGTAAATATATAATTACTCGTTCAAAGAAACTATTAGGCCATTAGGGCGACATTCGATTCTTAGAAATGTTAGATAAGAAAATAATTATACTACGGGCGCTAAGAGAACGGAAGTTGGCGGCGAACAAAACTCGTATATATAACTTGTATTTGCAAAACATAAATAAATATACAATAATACAAAATAATAAATATATACGTCAGTCATAGTCCGCGCATTTTCTAAGTGTCAGTAGTGATTTCACATTGATTACGTGGTTGTGCGGTTGTGTCTTTTGAATAAGTGTCGTCTGGATTTTGAATTATTTTATATAATATTATTATTGCATTGTTATCCGTTTGAATAGTATCGATACAAAAAAAGACTGGCATTATGGGAAAAAAACCAAGACTTTATTAAGTAAAAGGAAAAAAAAAAAAGGAAATATTGATGCATTTAGAGGATTAAAAAAAAAAAAAGTAAGTACATGGATTTAAAATAATTTAATAATATTAAATTTTCAAGTATTTTGACCGAGTGAAAAATTATTTTTCGACAATAGTTGAAAAAACCTTAAAAAAATTGAAAATTGATCATGATTTTAAACAACTCAAAAGGTGTCAACTGTCAATATAATTTGAAAATGTCATCATGTATCGAAAATAATAATATAAAAAAAAGGGGGTCAAGTGGATGTCACTCTGCTGTACAGTAGGTTACAAGTAGGTCACTGCAGTAGAATGGATGGTATTACATTTGAATTCAATGATATAGGTATCATTGTATACGAAAAACAATTCTGAGCGGAGACGGTATGCCAGTCTAGGATATTTTAAATTGTATTTTAAATTGTATTGATGTTGTTATTATACGGTAGCCAGGGGCGGACTGGGCCACTGTGCTACTGTGCATTTGCACAGTGGGCCGGTGTCATATTATATTCATCGGGCC
>NW_019104347.1:0-2233 GCF_001856785.1 Myzus persicae
TCCCTAAAAACTTATTCACAGGATAGCAGACTACCTACCCTTTCCAGGGATGTATCTTTCATTGCTATAGGGGTTATGGTTATTTTTAAATAATTTTTCAAAGTAATGGTTTAGCGTACGGTTGCCGCATGATGCCAAATATTCGGACTCGCTGCGGTAATCGTCTCCTCAACGCTCACCAGTTCAAATGTTATCTAAAAAGAGCAATACCGTATTATAATATATTAGTTTACGCTACTGCTCTTTTTCTACATACCCCCGGAATACAAGGGTCGTTTACTTTGTGATATGTTGGAATTTAACACTTGAATTATATAGAGCACGATGCGCTGAGTAGTTTGCCGCTTTAAAATTTCAGGGGAAATTAATACTTTAAAAGTATTTGGGCGGGGAAGTTAAGCAGGCTTGGGGAATCGGAATCCCATACTTATCTAGTTATCTGCCGCATAGCCGTCTTAGATTTGTTGTTCTCAAAATTTATTCTCAAAATTAATTCAGTTTGTTGTCAAATAAAATGTCTATTTTCATTTTATAATATCTATGTAAAATTATAAATATAATTTGTTATTAATAATTATTAAAATATAATAAAATAATTATTTGTATTTAAAAACTATTATACAGCATACATTTAATTTGTTTTTTTTTTATATTAATATATTTAGTTAAAATTAGAATTTCCTTTTTTTTTTTTTTAGTTAAGTAACTAAAGTGTCCCGTATTTTTATTTTATTTCTATGGTCACCCTAATATAAACTTATAAAGAAATATACAAAATATACATATTTACAAATTTAGTTTATTAGGTGGACGTATAACTCGCTTAGGTCTTATATATCGTCGGCGGCAGTCGATTATCGGGCGGCCCTGATAAAAGCTTGGCAAAGCAACCCCACCGTATTCATTGTCTAAAATATTGTCTGTGAGGGGTGCCACATTTTCTTGTTCATCATCAATTAACATATTTTCCGTCAAATGTTCCGCATCATATTGTACCTCCGCTTCAGCCGGTTCATTGTATTTCCGCCTCACTCTTCTAGGCGGTTGTAATTCCTGATAATTAATAACTTCTGGACGTATGCGACGGCTAATTTCATACAACCGTGAACTCGGAAAAACCGGATTTCCATACTCAACAAGAACTTGCTCTATGTCATTGATTGTGGCTTTATCCGGATTATAAAAATTGTCGTGCAGTGCACAATTCCAGTCTGTCTGTTTGATGTTATATTTATCAAAATCACCGTCTTCGAATTTAAAGCGTCTGTTAATAACTGTGTGTGTGCCAGGGAATATAGGCTAAAAGTGAATCAAGAATAACAAATAATAAACATAGCAAGTTAAAGAAAAGCATGTAAAATTGTAGGTTCTTTGCCAGCCCGCCCTTAAAATATATTTTAACACTTACTCCAATCAAAGTAGCTGGATTTCTAGTCCAGCATTCGACAAATTCTCTAATTTCTTTATGCCTCGGAAGGTTTTTGAATAAAATCAAAAACACGTTATTAACAATGTGAGCTCGACATGACAATGTGTTTAAATAAAGTTCAAGATCCAATGGTGTAACATCATGAACTAATTTTGATAGCTTGTGTGCAGCGAAATCTCTAAAAACATAAGCTACGAGTTTTCGAAAATGCATTAGTTAAAATTTCTTAAGTGTAAAATCTGGTATGTTATTTTGTGTATAAACTGGGCGTTAACCATAGTAATATTATAGAGTATTCATGCCGAACACACCAGCTAGCGCCGTATTAGCCAGCACTTAAATAAACCTTATAGTCAAATTTCTACAGTGGTCTACGACGGTTTTTTGTTTACAAATTTTCCAAACTTACGATATATCATACAGTTGCCGCATGATGCCATTAAATAGTACTTGCTGCGGTAATCAAGTCCTGGACACCGTAATTCCTAGATGTTAATTTTGAAACTTTTACACCTAATAGCTGACGAGTGTACCAATATATACATATGCTTTTTATGAAGGTGGTACAAAAATTGTAGTTTTGGTGACTGTTCAAAGTAGAAATACTGCATAGTTGTAATGTGCTCAATACCCCCCCGTTCAGAACATATGTGTTTTTCATCATATCGCTTTTAGACGTTCGTAGTAAGTCGAGTTTTGGACTTAGAGCTCTGCAAATGGTATGGTTGTATCGGGGGGGATCTAAGCTATATGGTTATTGCATTGAAAAAAATCCCAAGTGTTTTACAAAGTTTCCAAACGTAC
>NW_019104347.1:2782-14500 GCF_001856785.1 Myzus persicae
AGGGGTTATGGTTAATCTAAAAAATCGTCATGACCGCAACTAGTATGCAGCCTTGCCGATACCGTTTACGTAAAATTCCGACCCCCGCACCTGCAGTTCACTTCCCCGCCCTAAACTACCTTAAATATTGGTTTGCACAGATCAGAAAAAATATCAAAATTATCACAGCATCTAGTTCTATACGATGGAAAGGATAAACCACAAGTTACCTTTGGCCAAAGTATGTGTGAAAATATACTTTGAGTCAGAGGTGCCTAGGGTATTACCTATGGGCAATATTCGGCAGCTCTGACATTAGGTACTTTCACATACTTATTACTTACACTTCAAAATAATGTCGCAGTACAGTGCCTACATAATACAATTTAAAAAATGACAATACTTATATACTTATATACTTATATATTATATACTATTATATATACTATTGACTTTTACCTTATTACCATAACAAGTTTTTTGCAATCGTTCCACACCGCCCAAGGGGCCATTGCACATGATGCGTTTTTTTTATAGTGGTATCACCGATAGTCCTAGTCCACTGTTTTACCCTACCTAGTATAAAGTTTTTTCGTGAGGGCTTTCACTAGCCAGCACTTAAATAAACCTTATAGTAAAATTTCTACAGTGGACATAAAATTGTTTTTAAGCAGTTTGACTCGGTTTAATCAGAGGACTGACGTGGCGAGGCAAATTCTGCACATATTATTTGGAAAGACAGAGAAAGAGACCACTTGTTTACTCACAAGTCGTGATCGTTTAGTGGTTAGGTTAGGTAAAACCCGACGGTAAATTCACTTTGAACCGTCACCAAAACTCGAATTTTTGTACCACCTTTATAAATAGAATATCTATCGATTGGTATACACGTCGGCTACACGGTGTAAAAGTTTCAAAGTTAACAACTTAGAATTACGCCGTCCAGGACTTGATTACCGCAGCAAGTACTATGTAATGGCATCATGCGGCAACCGGATGATATATCGTAAGTTTGGAAAGTTTGTAAACAAAAAACCGTCGTCCCTACAGCCATGAAAGATACATCCCTGGAAAGGGTAGGTAGTCTGCTATCCTGTGAATAAGTTTTTAAGGATAACATTTGAACTGGTGAGCGTTGAGGAGACGATTACCGCAGCGAGTCCGAATATTTGGCATCATGCGGCAACCGTACGCTAAACCATTACTTTGAAAAATTATTTAAAAATAACCATAACCCCTACAGCTTACAACCCCTTACGTAAAAATAAATTTAATTATGAAGTGAAATTTTACCCCTCGTGACCCACGTTTTTTATCAACTAATCTTTTCAATATAAGGCCCAGATAGCTGAGGTCCCCCCGAATCCAACCATACCACTTGCAGAGCTCTAAGTTCAAAACTCGAGTTGTTACGACCGTCTAAACGCGACTAAATTCATTTTACCGCGATATTGCGTGGCAACCCGACGGTAAATTCACTTTGAACCGTCACCAAAACTCGAATTCTTGTACCACCTTTATAAATAGTATATCTATCGATTGGTATACACGTCGGCTACACGGTGTAAAAGTTTCAAAGTTAACAACTTAGAATTACGCCGTCCAGGACTTATATCTGAGAAAATGATTTTTATAATTGCACCCCGGCGGGAAATATCATACTTAGCAGCCGGACGGCCGTCCTAGGTACTTATTAATATAATTAATATAATATAGTGAACAAAAACACTACAGAACGATAGTAAATGCACTCAGGAATGCACTCATACCACATACTATATTATATTAATTATATTACATCGATATTTTTATACAGATGTATGTAAAAATTACGTAAAAATAAATTTAATCATGAAGTGAAATTTTACCCCTTGTGACCTACGTTTTTTATCAATTAATCTTATAGAACATGACCCGGGGAGCATTTTTGATTCTCGGGTAGGGTGTCGAGAAATCGATATTTACGGAGAAAACTTTTGATATTGTATAATACAGTTGCCGCATGATGACATACATTCGGACTCGCTGCGGTAATCGTCTCCTCATCGCTAACGAGTTCAAATGTTATCCCTAAAAACGTATTCACAGGATAGCACACTACCTAGACTCTCTAGGGATGTACTTTTTATAGCTGTAGGACTGTGGGTTATTATTTAATAATTTTTTAAAGTTTTAGTGCAGCAAACGGTTGCCGCATGATGCAAGCTATTCGGACTCGCTGCGGTAATCGTCTCCTCATCGCTCACCAGTTCAAATGTTATCCCTAAAAGCTTATTCACAGGATAGCCCACTACTTACCCTTAACAGGGACGTATTTTTTATAGCTGAAGGGGTTATGGTTATTTTTTAATATTTTTTCAAAGTTATGGTTTAGCATACGGTTGCCGCATGATGCCAGATATTCGGACTTGCTGCGGTAATGCGCTCCCTGTCGTCATCCATCGCAATTGTTACCCACCTAAATGCATCCACAGGGTAGCGGAGTATGTACCCTTTACAGGGACGTATTTTTTATAGCTGAAGGGGTTATGGTTATTTTTTAATATTTTTTCAAAGTTATGGTTTAGCATACGGTTGCCGCATGATGCCACATATTCGGACTTGCTGCGGTAATGCGCTTCACGTCGTCATCCATCGCAATTGTTACCCACCTAAATGCATCCACAGGGTAGCGGAGTAAGTACCCTTTACAGGGACGTATTTTTTATAGCTGAAGGGGTTATGGTTATTTTTTAATAATTTTTCAAAGTAATGGTTTAGCGTACGGTTGCCGCATGATGCAAGCTATTCGGACTCGCTGCGGTAATCAGCTCCTCATCGCTAACCAGTTCAAATGTTATCCCTTAAAACTTATTCACAGGATAGCAGACTACCTACCCTTTCCAGGGATGTATCTTTCATGGCTGTAGGAACGTCGGTTATTTTTTAATAATTTTTAAAAGTTTTAGTTCAGCAAACGGTTGCCGCATGATGCCAAATATTCGGACTTGCTGCGGTACTACCAAATTTGGATTTTTAGTAATTTTATTTCATATTATAAGTCGGACGCAATATGCGCTGTGCCGGTAGAAACTATTCGGTTTATAATTCATTAAAAATCGAAATATTGTACTCATTTTTATTTTTATGTACCATTATAATAATGATATCAACTAATTGATTAGGAAACATTGATTATCATACAGTGGGACATTTGACGTATTTATTTGATGTTAAATAATAGTGATATAAACCGTTTTTATTTACTGTCTGGTCGGGAGGTTCACACTGTTTTGCCCGATCGAATACTGCGCGTCGTATCACCACATGCTGTACGATATCTCGGTTATGTTGGTGGCTGATAGATAATTTAAGAATTGATAATATTTTTTTTACTGATAATTGATATTGTTTTTCTGAACGTGCGTTCATTTTGTTCGATGACTAAGTGATTTTGATTTTTGATCTTGACGTTGTAGTGCGTTGTTCATATTTCCTAGCCCGTTAACCAAATGTGTTCTCTATTTAAGCGACTACAATGAACCCTTCGAAATATGTAAGTATATTAGGATAGTGCCAAACAGAATGCTGTCTTTTAAAATAATATTACAGTGTTTATGTTGCGGCCATTATCGCAATTATTCGAAGACAATATTTTGTAATGTTAATATAACTTTTTTTATAATTACGTTATTCTGATATTATTCGTGTTGATAATTTTATATTTATATTTTTAACAAACAAAATGTTGTCTGCATAGTATAATATATATAATATATATGATCATTGACTTGTATAGAATAGACGTGCAGCGGTTCTGTGTCTTGCTGATGATTTGTATTTAACTGCCGTGTTAGACAAATATTTACAATTCAAAACACACCGTAACCACCAACCTATGCTTGAAACAATAACAAATAGTGAATACCAAATATTTGCAAAACAATGTGAAATATACAAAACTATTGTATCAAAAAAGTTGCCATTTACAATCAAGCGACACGATAGGTTCAAAGAAGAAAATGGTAATATATATTTTTTTTTCATATGAAAGCGCTATGTCCAGCATTCGGGCTAGTGTTGACGCCTTCCAGACAGAAATTTTCTGTTATACGCCATTTATGCAATTATATATTATAATTATAACGATGCTGTTATATTTTTATCATTACAAAATGCTGTCATGTTTAATTTAGGGGCAAAGGTAGTAGCGACAAAGAATATCAGTTCAAATATTTGTTTGTACGAATTGTGTGGTCAATTGTACCCCATCAGTAATGATTTCTTAAAAAAAGGAATAAACGATTTCTCAACTGTAACATCATGCATAAACAAAAAGGATTATATCTTCCTTGGTCCAATCGCATTTATTAACCATGACTGTCAACCCAATCTTGAATGGTACAGTCGTACCAAAAAACTGTCTTGCGTCAAAACTGTATGCAACATATATAAAGGCCAAGAGTTAACCGTGTTTTACGGTAGAGATTTTTTTGGAATGAACAATTGTAAATGTCAGTGTGTCACTTGTGAGAATAATGGCACTGGATTTTTCTTCAAAGGTAAAGAATAATATTAGTATAAAGTTGTTATAATAATATTATAATATTATCATTACAAAATGCTGTCTGGAAGAGTGTAATTTTTGTTTGAAAACATTATTATGACATTATAATTGTAGAATTATTTTAAATACATTGATTATGATTTGAATTGCAGAAAAAAGTATTGATGCTAAACTTAATTTGGAAGTAAATGATGATCAATCTACTGATGCTACTGCTAATGCTACTGATGTTAAAGAATTTCCCCCCACTGGCGGTAATAATAACCCTGGTTTTATACATTTAATCTTTTATGACTATCATGTTCATTTTTTTCCAATAATACTAGGCAACAATGATGGTGGTAATGATGATGATAGTGATGATTGTTCAACAAGCAGTACTCGTGATGAATTGTTCAACACAGATGGTAATACCAATAACACTGGTTTTATAATTTTAATGTTATATGACAATACATGACATTATAATTGTAGAATTATTTTAAATACATTGATTATGATTTGAATTGCAGAAAACAGTATTGATGCTAAATTTAATTTGGAAGTAAATGATGATCAATCTACTGATACTACTGCTAAAGCTACTGATGTTAAAGAATTTCCCCCCACTGGCGGTAATAATAACCCTGGTTTTATACATTTAATCTTTTATGACTATCATGTTCATTTTTTTCCAATAATACTAGGCAACAATGATGGTGGTAATGATGATGATAGTGATGATTGTTCAACAAGCAGTACTCGTGATGAATTGTTCAACACAGATGGTAATACCAATAACACTGGTTTTATAATTTTAATGTTATATGACAATACATGACATTATAATTGTAGAATTATTTTAAATACATTGATTATGATTTGAATTGCAGAAAACAGTATTGATGCTAAACTTAATTTGGAAGTAAATGATGATCAATCTACTGATGCTACTGCTAAAGCTACTGATGTTAAAGAATTTCCCCCCACTGGCGGTAATAATAACCCTGGTTTTATACATTTAATCTTTTATGACTATCATGTTCATTTTTTTCCAATAATACTAGGCAACAATGATGGTGGTAATGATGATGATAGTGATGATTGTTCAACAAGCAGTACTTGTGATGAATTGTTCAAAACGGATGGTAATACCAATAACACTGGTTTTATAATTTTAATGTTATATGACAATACAGACAGCAATTACAAAATGCTGTCTGGTAAAAACCATGTTAACTTTTTTCCAATAATACTAGGGCCAAATGAAGATGATGAGAATGATAGCGAAGAAGACAATGCTAATAATACCATTTCTACGGAAGACATCATAAATGAGGCTATGCATTTCATCCCAGTTCCCCACAATGATGATGATGATGATATAGACGTTGATAAATTGACTGAGATAAAAAGTAATGACAATGCTGGTTTTGTATATTTTATAATGTTATTTTGACAATATTGTTCTGATGTTTCAGTTACATCATACACATGCAACATTTGTGAGAAAAAATTTAAATTCTTATCATGGTATAAAAACCATATTGCAACACATAATAAAGTAGGACTCTTCACTTGCAATTATTGTCCGAGACATTTCAAAAGAAAGGATAACTTAAATAGACATTTTAGAACACATTTTGGTGGTGAAACCCATGATTGTGTGGTCTGTGGTGAACAATTTTCTTTCTCTTTTAATCTAAGACGACATATCCATGTTGAACACAATCCCAATTTCAAACGAATTGTATGTAGAAAATGTGGAAAAACGGTAGTAGATTCCAGGGCCTTAAGGTATCACGACAACCGCATGCATACTCTGCTAAAACCTTTTGTGTGCAACTGTGGTGCAGCATTTCATGCGCCTAATGATTTATACCGGCACAGTCGCAAAGAGGTAATATAAAGTACACAAATAACTGCGTCTGTCTTTAGCTTAAGAAAAAAAAAATATTTAATCAATTTTTTTAAATGTTATGTTTCAGGGTCATTAGCTCTTAGCAAGTTTTTGGAATTCCAATTAATTTAAAAGAATTATTAAAAAAAAAAAAATAAGAAATGTATGTACAAAATACATTGTATTAAATGTTAAGTTTTTCAAACACTATGTAGTATTAATAATAATATATTTGTTAATAATGAAATTGAGGTTCCGCCAGGAGCCAGAAATTAGTATTTTCTTTATAAATATTTAATAAATTGAATAAGTATTAAGTTTTTAATATTGTTTAACTAATTTATTTAATGAAAACAAATTAATATTGTAGTTTTTGTTTTACACATACAGTTCTCAATTAATTATGATATTCTGCATGACGTGCGGAATTTGTATTTTCTGTAACATACAAAATAAATTGTGTCAAATATAATCTGATAATAAACAAAAGTAAATTGAATTGTATTTGTGTATTATTTTCAGTGTTGGGATTTATCTAGATAATTATCTAGATGAAGATATTATTATAAAAGTTGTAATCCATCGCAATTGTTACCCTCCTAAATACATCCACAGGATAGCAGACTACCTACCCTTTCCAGGGATGTATCTTTCATGGCTGTAGGGGTTAAGTATGGTTCAAAAACTAGAATATCGATTTGATATGGCCATCTCACCGGCTCACTACTTAGCCTACATATTGGATCCAAGATTCCGTGGAAGTGGAATAAAGTTGGAAGAAAAACAAAATGAAGAAGCTATGGATTTTGTTTTAGCATACCACTCAGATATTTTGCCTGATATTCTTAAATATAAAGCAAATACACATCCATTCAAGGAATATATGTTTTCAGAAACTGCAGTTAGTGACAGTGTACATCCTTTAACTTGGTGGAAGTCTATTTGTAAGGATATTAATAGTGAAACAATGGAAGTAGTCAATCAACTTCATACTGCTGTGGCTTCAAGTGCTGGAGTTGAAAGAGTTTTTTCAACTTTTGGACTTGTTCACACAGACATCAGAAATAGATTAGGTAATGAAAAAGCAGCTAAATTAGTCACCATTTTTAAGTCTCTAAATTAAGAACTATTATTTGTTATAGTCACCATTTTTAAGTCTCTAAATTGAGAACAATTATTTGTTATTTAATATTAATATATAATTTTTTTTTATGCACTAGTCAGAGTAGTCAGACACTAGTATCTTGTATTTTAAAAAGTTAAAATGATTTATGTTTACCATTAAATACAATTGTTCTAATACTATTATAAAGTATAAAAGTTTTAACCAGTGGGCAGTGGCCCTAAATTATATTATGTTATTATGTTATATTATGTTATTATTTGCTATTTATAAAATAATGAATTTTTAATAAAAATTTCAATTTACATATTTATTATTTAATGAGTTTTTAACCCAAATTTTAAAATTAAGATTTAAAAAACATTTTAAAACATGTGTTTTAAAAAACATGTTAAAAACAGTTGTTTTAAACAATTGTTTAAAAACATTTGTATTTTAATAAATGCGTTTTAAAACAAAGTTTTAAACACGTGTTTAAAACAAATCAGTTTAAAACATCCAACCCTGCGCTGCGGTAATCGTCTCCTCAACGCTCACCAGTTAAAATGTTAAATTCCAACATATCACAAAGTAAACGACCCTTGCATTCCGGGGGTATGTAGAAACAGACCAGTACCGTATGTAATATATTAGTATACGCTAATGGTCTGTTTCTACATGTCCCCGGAATGCAAGGGTCGTTTACTTTGTGATATGTTGCAATTCAACACATTAATTCTGTAGTGCACGAGCCGCTGAGTAGTTTGCCGCTTTCAAATTTCAGGGGAAATTAATATATTGGGAGATTTTGGGCGGGGAAGTATAGCAGGCGCGGGGGAATCGGAATCCCATACTTATCTGCCGCACAGCCGTCCTAGAGACTTAGGATTTTTTTCAAAGCAATGATCTGATATGTTAGCCCCCCCCCCCAATGCAACCATACCATTTGCAGAGCTCTAAGTCCAAAATTCGAATTACATCGATATTTTTATACAGATGTACGTAAAAATTACGTAAAAATAAATTTAATCATGAAGTGAAATTTTACCCCTTGTGACCTACGTTTTTTATCAATTAATCTTATAGAACATGACCCGGGGAGCATTTTTGATTCTCGGGTAGGGTGTCGAGAAATCGATATTTACGGAGAAAACTTTTGATATTGTATAATACAGTTGCCGCATGATGACATACATTCGGACTCGCTGCGGTAATCGTCTCCTCATCGCTAACGAGTTCAAATGTTATCCCTAAAAACGTATTCACAGGATAGCAGACTACCTACCCTTTCCAGGGATGTATCTTTCATGGCTGTAGGGACGACGGTTTTTTGTTTACAAACTTTCCAAACTTACGATATATCATCCGGTTGCCGCATGATGCCATTACATAGTACTTGCTGCGGTAATCAATTCCTGGACACCGTAATTCTTAGATGTTAATTTTGAAACTTTTACACCTAATAGCTGACGAGTGTACCAATATATACATATGCTTTTTATGAAGGTGGTACAAAAATTGTAGTTTTGGTGACTGTTCAAAGTAGAAATACTGCAGAGTTGTAATGTGCTCAATACCCCCCCGTTCAGAACATATGTGTTTTTCATCATATCGCTTTTAGACGTTCGTAGTAAGTCGAGTTTTGGACTTAGAGCTCTGCAAATGGTATGGTTGTATCGGGGGGGTTATAAGCTATATGGTAATTGCATTGAAAAAAATCCCAAGTGTTTTACAAAGTTTCCAAACATACGATATATCATACGGTTGCCGCATGATGCCAATTATTCGGACTTGCTGCGGTAATCAGCTCCTCATCGCTAACCAGTTCAAATGTTATCCCTAGAAACTTATTCACAGGATAGCAGACTACCTACCCTTTCCGGGGATGTATCTTTCATGGCTGTAGGAACGACGGTTATTTGTTTACAAAGTTTCCAAACATACGATACATCATACGGTTGCCGCATGATGCCATTAAATAGTACTTGCGGTAATCAAGTCCTGGACACCGTAATTCCTAGATGTTAATTTTGAAACTCCATCTATTATCATAGTGTTCAATAGTATCATAATTTAAAAATTGTAACTAAATACAGAAAAAAAAGTATACTAATTTCAACAAAAACACATTACATTTGAATATAATATTTAATACTTGAAAAATAAGTAATTGAATTATATTATATATTATATAATATTAATTACATTTAAATGATATTATTAAGTACGGCAAAATTTAGAAACCTTTTTCTTTTTATGTAAAATAATCATTCGGTAGATGGCGTTCTACGTCTTATTGACTTCCAATGTTCATCATTAAGCGAACCACAATCATTTGATAGTTGCCCGACCTGTATATAAGACCGTGGGGTGACCGTAGACGATTGATACCATGGTAACAACTGATAGGAGGTATATTGATAATGTATATACTATATTAAAATATTTTTATGATAACAGTGTTATTGTTCTTATTAAATATTAAATTTTATTTTATAATGAATAATTATTGTAATGTTTGCATTAAAAAATTTAATAACCGATCGACATTTCTGTGCCATTTGGCAAGCAATCATCGCGGACCATTTCCTCTTGTCAATGTCACAAAAAATTTTGATGTACACACCTATACAAGTAATATATACATAATACATACCACATGTTACATGTACATTTCAATAATTTAACTATAAGCATTTTTTATAAAATACATTATGACAATAATTTTTACCTGTATTATAGTAAAGACTGTGGCAGTGGACCCACCAGAGTCAACTACAGTGAAAGTTCCTCAATCACCTGAAACAGAAGGTAATTCTCCTGTTTTTTTTGTTTATACATTTTACTTTTTATCGTGTGAATTTCTGTACTATTGTCAACTATATACCTATTGTACCCAACCATAAAAATGATAACATAAACACACAAACATGTAAAAACTTTAATCACCTTAACTCCTTAATAAAATTATGTAAATTGGACAGAGATTATTATTAAATTATAATGGATTTTTATATTCTAGAGACCATCAACAACTGTGATTTAGAGTTTACTCCAATTGACGTTAGCGATGGATTTTGCAAAGGAGACTCGGGTAGAACACAATCACAGTCTATATATACATGTCATTGTGAAGCTTCATTCAAACACAAGTCATGGTACCTGAAGCATCAGTTGACACACGGGGCAGGCACTTTTGAATGTGACAAATGTTCAAAAGTGTTCAAACGTAAAGATAATTTGAGAAGACATTTAACGAAACATTTTGGTGGCACAATATACAAATGCCAAAAATGTCCATCAACTTTTAATATGAAATTTAACTTATCATATCATATGAAAACCAAGCATGGGAATGTTTGTTTTTCATGCCCAAAATGTGACAAAAACTTTTGTGACAGTAGACAACTAAATTACCATGATAACAGAATCCACACCGGGTTAATGCCATTTGAATGTATTGTGTGCAATATGAGATTTCATGCACCAAATGACTTATACCGTCATCGCAAATTAAAGGTGATTATACAGTTCTATAAACACCAAATAATTATTATCTTAAACTTATTTATTTTTTTCAGAATCATTAATGGACATTGCATGTCAATAATTGATATATCTTTTGTTGTATGCCACGTTTGAGCAACAATAAGATTTAGTGTTTGAGGTGATGTTTGAAATAATTTATGTACTGATGAAAAATATTCCAAGTCCAAATGGCAGAAATAAAAAGACACAAAATGCAACAATAGCACACTGCATATTCTTCCTAGAGTTATCAGATAGAAACATAAATATAAAAGGCTTATAATTTATAAATATTTAAACACACAGTATGTTGAGTTACTAAAAAAATATTATAACTTATCCCGTCGTTATCCATCGCAATTATTACCCTCCTAAATGCATCCACAGGATAGCGGAGTACGTACCCTTTACAGGGACGTATTTTTTATAGCTGTAGGGGTTATGGTTAATCTAAAAAATCGTCATGACCGCAACTAGTATGCAGCCTTGCCGATACCGTTTACGTAAAATTCCGACCCCCGCACCTGCAGTTCACTTCCCCGCCCTAAACTACCTTAAATATTGGTTTGCACAGATCAGAAAAAATTTCTAAATTATCACAGCATCTAGTTCTATACGATGGAAAGGATAAACCACAAGATACCTTTGGCCGAAGTATGTGTGAAAATATACTTTGAGTCAGAG
>NW_019104347.1:14573-72758 GCF_001856785.1 Myzus persicae
TATATATATATATAGTTGTTTCTTTTTTTGTCTGTTCATTGCAAACCATTATTTAAGGTGGTTTAGGGCGGGGAAGTGATCTGCGGTGCGGGGGGTCGGTAATACCTCTTTGAACATGTATTGCATTTGTTCAGCAGACGGGGAGGGAAGTAAGGATGGTTTGCAGTTTTCGGTGATAGTGGTACTGTTTGTATAGACTCTCCCGGCATAGTGTAGAGAACGTCATATTATATAGACTCACCCGGCTCACTATATAGACACACATTATTATATTAATATAAATAAAAAAAAATATATATTATATACTATTATATATACTATTGACTTTTACCTTATAACCATAACAAGTTTTTTGCAATCGTTCCACACCGCCCAAGGGGCCATTGCATATGGTGCGTTTTTTTTATAGTGGTATCACCGATAGTCCTAGTCCACTGTTTTACCCTACCTAGTATAAAGTTTTTTCGTGAGGGCTTTCACTAGCCAGCACTTAAATAAACCTTATAGTAAAATTTCTACAGTGGACATAAAATTGTTTTTAAGCAGTTTGACTCGGTTTAATCAGAGGACTGACGTGGCGAGGCAAATTCTGCACATATTATTTGGAAAAACAGTGAAAGAGACCACTTGTTTACTCACAAGTCGTGATCGTTTAGTGGTAGTTAACATTTTTTTTACATTCACGATGTACAATATTATATGAATGAAATGCTAGATTTACACTCACGAGAACGACTGTCGGTGGTACGAAACTACGTGTGCTAACGCTGCAAAGCGAGGACATAATATGAATTGCTTTAAATACGCCAAAAAAAGTTGCCGACCCCTGAACGAAAGGACTTTGAAAAGTAACAGAAAAACATATTAGTATAACTACTATAACTCATTGGTAAGTACATTATGTTCAAATTACTTTTGTTGGCATCACCATCAATAATTTTTGTGGCGTTGACAAGAGGAAATGGTCCATGATGATTACTTGCCAAATGGCACAGGAATGTTGATCGGTTCTTAAATTTAATATAGCAAGCATCACAATAATTATTGTTCATTATTACATTACAATATCAAAAAAAAAAAAAAACAAACAAACATCTTATCAATTGTTATATTGGCAGGCGATGATAAATAACGTTTGACTTCATGCTTCATATTATTCACGTGGTTGTTAGGATTACGGTATTCAGCTACAACCAATGATAGCACAGCCGTCAACGCTCTATGCACGGACCCCCTTCCACCCGCTGTGTCGCCTTCGTCGTCGTTGTCGTAATAGCTGACGAGTGTATCATCTGTCTTGTGGCAAGCCATCAACACAATATTCCCTCTCTACGGTCACACTGCAACGAGTGGCCCTGTATTTCTTATTATCAAAATAATCTGATAACATGATTATCCACGCCGACGTCAAAGTAATGTCTCATTATTTCATTATTCTCATTTATATTATGTTAATTATATTAAATTTTTGATCGTAAATCACATACTTACCTGATGATACTTACTTGATACTTACCTTCACTCGTTCGGATTGTCTGTCCATTTTAATGGTGTGATATATTACAACAAGATAGATAGATATTACGTAATATTACCGTCCCCCCGCACCGCAGATCACTTCCCCGCACTAAACCACCTTGATGATGATGATTATGATGATGATGATGATGATGTTGATGATATAAGTGGTACTAGCAATTTGAATACCAATACAGGTAATAACAATGCTCACCTAAGCTTTTTGTTTATGTCATTTATGTGATTGTAGGGACAATATTTATTATAAAATAATTTTTCAAATTTATGATATATTATCATACATATGCTGCATGATGATACAATATGTCCCAACTTTAAATTCAAATATCTACACCTGCAGCATTGTTTTTAATACATTATATTTTTTTATTACAGCAGTAAGCATGGGTCTCATACAGCAAGATGCAGTGACACAGCAAACTGGGAAAGACTCAATTAATATAAACAAAAGTGATGATCAGAATAGTGACAACGACGATGATGATATAAGTGGTACTAGCAATTTGAATACCAATATAGGTAATAACAATGCTCACCTAAGGTTGGGGGCGCCAAAACGTTCCCCGCAAGGGCACGCAAAAGGATATATCTGTAGCATTGTTTTGATTACATTATATTTTTATTACAGCACTAAGTATGGACCTCATCCTGCAGAATTCAGTCAAAAACCCAACTGAGGGGGAAATATTTGATAGCGTGAACAGTGACTTTGATGATGATGATGATAGTAGTGATTCTACCAATTCAACCACCGATAGAAGTAATAACAATGCAAACTATATATTTTATTTTTACTAATGCATCATTTTGATATTTATGTAGTTCCGGATGACTTATATGAATGCAAAGAATGCAAAAAACAATTCAAATATAAATCTTGGTACATGAACCATAGCACTACACACTCCGTGAATGGAGTACACCAATGCAGATATTGCCCCAAATTATTTAAACGCAGAGACAACTTAGAAAGGCATTTCCTCACACATTTTGGTGGTATAGGGCACGACTGTACAGTATGTGGACGGTCATTTTTATTGAAACACAACCTAAAGATGCACATAGATATGCAACACAAGTTATTGGTACTACACAAATGTAGTAAATGCCAAATTGTATTTAAAGATCGACGTAACCTACGTTACCATGATAATGTAAAACATACCAATATTTGTCCGTATAAATGCCCACCTTGTGGACAAGCTTTTGGCGCGCCTAACCAATTAAACCGTCATCGACGACAAAATGTAAGTTATCATAAAAAACATAAATTACCTATTGCCTCAAGCTAAAAAATAACTAATTGATTTATTAACATTTCATGTTTCAGAACCATTAGTCATCATTATGTTTATTATGTGGGAGTGGTTGAAACAAATTTAAAAATGCATGCGGAAAAAAAATAATTCTAAGAAATTCTAATTTGTTATTTATTAATTAAAACTGTTATTTAATTATAAAATGTATTGTATTGTATTGTTAATTAAATCCATCGCAATTGTTACCCTCCTAAATGCATCCACAGGGTAGCGGAGTACGTACCCTTTATATATATATATAGTTGTTTCTTTTTTTGTCTGTTCATTGCAAACCATTATTTAAGGTGGTTTAGGGTGGGGAAGTGATCTGCGGTGCGGGGGGTCGGTAATACCTCTTTGAACATGTATTGCATTTGTTCAGCAGACGGGGAGGGAAGTAAGGATGGTTTGCAGTTTTCGGTGATCACAGGCATGGTATCTCGGGGTACTTTATACTATGTGTGTAAGTTTCAAAACGATTGGTCGAAGGGTTGATTTTATACGATTTTTGGAATTTCATCAGGTAAATAAACCAAATAATTATTATTTTTATTTTTTATAATATTAAATTACAAGTTTTTTTTTGCAAGCAGGTTCTAGTATGGCTGACGCTGAAGTGCAGGTGCCTAATGTATCAAATATTGAACAAACAAATAGCAACATTCCTTCTACTTCTCAAGGTTAGGTTAGGTTAGAAGAAAGATACTTAAAGGATCAAGATAAACTGTTATCTGCTTATATTTTGGCGAAACCTTATTTATAAATTATCAGAAGTTAGAAAACATATTACATATATTATATAAGGATATAAAAAATATTTTACTAAGTAATAACAAATAATTTTATTTTTGGACTGAAATTATACAAACAGCAGAAAAATTTAAGTTATATATACATGTATTTTTTTTTAAACAATTTTAATTATAATACTTTTCTAAATAATCCTGTAGTTCTGAATGTTGGGTATAGAATTTTGTGTGTGACGTCTGTAGTGATTGCTTGAGATATTTTGAGGTTGTAGTGGATGGAATGGCTGAAGGAAGTTGTAAATTTGAATTTGTATGATATTCTAATAGTTCATCGGTTGAGACAATATAGTTGATGGGAGATTTGGGTAAGCTATTTAAAACTGTGTGCAAAAGTTGTTTGTATGTTGTTAATTTTGTTGTGAATGTATTGTGTATTGTGCCAATTGTTGTATGTTGATTTAGTGTTATTGAATTTAAAAATTTTTTGATAAATAATACTTTCTGTTGAATGTTGTCCATACATTTGTTTTCTTGCATTTTATGGCTGCGCGGGATGTTTGTATAGTTGTATACACTGCTTGATAGCTGAAATATGATACAAAATATAATTTAAATTTTTGAATAATATTTAAATCCAATAAATCAACATTACCTCATATTTTATTGCTGTTGTTAAATATATTTCTTCTGTTATGTTCAGTATGACATGAACCATTTCAATATATTTAAATTTTGAAATTAGGGATTCGATTTTTACATTGTCTGCTGGTTTGTATATTGTATAATTTGAATAAGAATATTGATGTATGTACTGTTGATTAATTAAATTTTGTAAAGTAGTTTTAAGATATTTTTTGTTGATAAATTGGAATTTAGTTATAACTTTGATAATTTCTATATGTTGATATATGTTGTTTAGCTAGAATAATAAAAAAAAAATATAATTTAATAAAATAAATAAAAAAGTATTAATTTGTTTTTTGATCATTAATACATACTGTACTTTTATTAGATTTGACTGCATTGCTGAAGTATGTTTTCAAACAAGCTACCACCAACAATTCATTATAATGGACATCATGAAATTCTGGAGTGGATTGTAGCACAAACTTCACTGTTCTCTCAGAATCAAAATAAATTACTTTGCAATCATGTTGTATGGTAGGATATCTATTTGGTTTGAATTTATAGTTAACATTATTTATTTTAATTATTTGAGTAATATGTATAGTTGTAAACAAGTTTTAAGTAATAATTACTTAGTAAAACTTACACAGGATTTTCAAAATTCAAATCAAATTGTGCTTGCATCCAAAAGTTTTCTATCCGGTTTATAAATTTTTTGAATTCAATGTCAATTGCATAAATGACATTCTTATTTATGTATTTTTGGTTGTTGATGATTTGCAATCCATCCTCACTAATGACATCCTTTATTTGCAAATTAATTAAATCAATGTAATTTTTTATTATGGTCAGTTTAATTAAATCAATTTTTAATTCCATAATTTCTTTCAGATCATATCCCTTGTAACTGAAAAAAAAAAAAAAAGTACATAGAAATATTTCTTTAGTAGTATGTTTGAAGTATAATTTCACTTACTCATCAATTGCTTGGTACATATTGTACATGATTATAGTTGATATTAAATTGTCAAGATCATTTATATTCTGCAGATGTGGCAGTTGGTCATTGATGTAGTTTTGTGTTGGTATGTTTTGATGAATCCTTTGTGTATTAAAAAAATTTTGAAATGGAGGGTTGAGTATTAATATTGTTTCTGGAGCCGGTAATTTAGTTTTTAAGGATAAAATAAATTTAGAATTGTTGATGACTAATTGGCCTTGTAGTATTTTGATAGAATCTTTAATTTTTTTAGCAATATTTTTTTTTCCAAGTTTTCACTATATTTTAACTTTACATAATTTTTAGCTAGAATATTTAATTTTTTAGTGTCACATGATACAATAATTTCATTTTCTTCAACTCCCTCACCAATAAACTGAATAATTTTATTTGTTTCAGTGTACCTTGCCATTGTTATTGTTGTGTTGTTGTTTATAAAATATTGTATTGCATTTATATTAGTTTGTAAGATAAAGTTCATTTTTTGAATGTCTTGTATTCGGCAGCCATAAGAATTTAAATAAAATAGTAAGGATTCTGTTGTAAACTTAGTCTCTTTTATATTTAAAATAGCTGTAGCAATCATCATAAGCATATTCTATTAAACAAAAAAAAAAAATTAAAAAATTAAAAAAAAAATAATGATTATCAATAAAAATATTATTTTATGTAAAATATGTGTACTTCATTTTTTGCGAGATATTTCTTGTCATTGTTGTTTGATAAAAAATGAGTTTCCATCATGTGGTCCAAAAGAGTAATTTCATATATGAAATGTTCTTTACAAAATGGACAGTTTATCATTATATGTGTTTTTAATGGTGTATCATCCTCATATTTTGTTTCATTTGGTTGAAAATTACCTAAAATAATAAGAAAATCGATCAAAATCACAGGCATGGTAGCCCAGGGTACTTGCTACGATCTGTGTAAGTTACAGGACGATCGGTCGGAAGGTTGATTTTATACGATTTTTGGAATTTACATACTATATAGACTCACCCGGGTGAGCGTATGTAATACGGCGGGCGAGCGTATATAATACGCCGGGCGAGCGTATATAATACGGCGGGCGAGCCTATTTAATACGCCGGGCGAGCCTATATAATACGCCGGGTGAGCGTATATAATACGCCGGGTGAGCCTATATAATACGCCGGGTGAGCCTATATAATACGCCGGGTGAGCCTATATAATACGCCGGGCGAGCCTATATAATACGCCGGGTGATGGTAGATTAAATAATATTAAATGTAATACTTACGGTCCGTGAATGAAACATAATCGGGAACTCCTGTGGATGATTTTTCTTCTCCGGCATTTTTCTTCTCAACTGCATGTTCGCTGAGTAAGGACAAAATTTTTTGCGTGCGTTTGGAAGTCATGTTGATGAAGAAAGACCCTTAATATGGGTAGTCAATTCGTTATATAGACAATATCCCCTCCACAACCATATATAAAAGGTAGGCAGGTGGTACGTTCGACGTTCGAACCTTTGGTATATAAAAGGTAGGCAGGTGGTACGTTCGACCTTCGAACCTTTTATATATAAAAGGTAGGCAGGTGTTACATACTTGTTATACTATCTTTCTTATGTTATTACTCACCATAGATTTTAACAATTTGAAAAAAATACTTTATAATATGTCTGGTAAATACATATAGGTCTGCACGGTGGAGCACGTCTCCAGCTACCCTCCCCGTCATTTACATGTAAAAAAAAATAAAAACCCTGTACAGTGAACATTTTTTTTATTAAAGTACAGTTAACATTTTTTTTATTAAAGTACATTGAACATTTTTTTTATTTAAGTAAATACATATACATTACATATACATTGTTTAATATTTTTTTAAATATGATGCCCTCATCAGTTCTGTTGCTGCTGTAACGTCTCTCGACTCCACAGCCTTTGATAGCCTAGCTTTGGCATGTGCAGTCGAGAGACGGATCAAAGATTCTAATGTCCTTGTAGTTATAGGTAATGTCGTCCTATCATCTGGATTCAAACATCTTAGAGCTGCATACTCTTCCGCAATTTTGTTGGTTGCCGAGACGGTCATTTCCGGTTTTATGACTTTCGCAATTTTTATATAATTTGAAACAAATTGGGAGTTCATTTTTTTTTCTATGCCGGACCAATTATCTCCCAAAGTTGTCAAGCTCAAAACATCCGCACATTCATTTATTTTGAACGGATCACCATCTTCTTCTTTAGGATCTCTGTATCTGTGAATGCGAATAACGTGATCAGCTAACAATGTATCTTTTTGTCTATAAGGTACATCTAACATGCGGTTACCTAACCGCATCATGTAACAAAATTATGTAATTTGTATATAATTTTTATTGCTTCTAATAACATTGTAACAGTTGTAATAATTCTAATTACAAGAGTTGACACATTTAGTTTAGAAACCTTCAATTTATTATTTACCTTATATTCATTTATCTTATTAACCTTATTTATTATATTATAATATGAATATTAGTTTTATATTTCATTTTTTCTTATTATTAATCAAATGTACTATATTATATTATATTATGCTTATTATTATATATATATATATAATATATTTAATGTTCCATTACTTCTAATTGTGATTTTATATTTATTCTAAATTATTTGTATACAACTATGCAATTGTTTGTTTGATAACTACTTAATAAAAATGATCTCTTATTAGAAAATAATTTTTTTTTTATCACTGATTCCTTACCAACAATTTTATTTCTAGAAAAAAACATCGATAGTAATAGTAGTTAATTATCGATAAGCTGTATTATCGATATAACAATAACTATCGATGGTAGCGTTGTTTTAGTTTTCTCGTACAACCACCGGGAGCGCTGTTAAACGGTTCGTTTTTAGAACATGGGAGTTGCCTATCTATTCTATAATATACTTATCCATGGTTAAACAATATACTGCTGCCTCAAAATAGCTGCACAGGCCACATATTCTCATTTATTTTTAAATAATTGGAAGTGGATTACCTACGTATTTTTATAACTAATATATTTTATTAATAATATTATGTCTGCGTAATTTCATAATTTTGTAATATTTTTTCAATTACATATTGACCTTTTTTTTTTTGTGTGTGTAGTTAGTTTCTATGTTATCCATAAATATGTCATTCTATATTATTTCTCGTCTCGACTTCTCAAGCGTCCCTAAAATTTCGGCCATCTAAGGCAAATGCCTACTTTGCACTTTGCCTATACGTTAATCCATGCCTGTATGTACTCGAGGATAATAAAGAATAAATAACGTGCGATGGATATTTTGAACTGACCGATGTATATTATAAATCCATGATAAATCATAGACTTGGTCATGATTCGATTTGTAAAACATAATATATTAATTGATATTCACAGCTATTATTTTTATACCAGTGACATAATGTTTACGTTTAGTCATGCTTTGGCTGACCTTACCGCACAAAAAACAATTCTAAATTCTGGGTCTCATATCATGTAAACTTATCTAATTACATTTATTATTTGTCAACTGAGCTATTTTCTTCAAATAAACCGACATCAACTAGACATTGCTAGGCGCACACACATTTCTGTAGTTTGAATTTACTCACAGATAGTACATATTAATACTGTTACATTTTGATTAGAGACTTATTATATTATTGATTTGAGACATGTTGAACACAAACATTATACTAGATTTTATTTTAATGAGCAACGTTCAACTGTTTTGATATAGTTCAATGTATGCTATGTTATGTGCTTAATTAATACTTAGATCAACACGAGTAAGACAATATTCATATAATAATATAGATGACTACTCTAACCATATTTCACAATTCATTATCATGTCCATATTAGTATAATTTTTAACAAGATTATCAGAAATTGCAGTGTATTTGCATAATGTATGCTACTGACATGTTGATGATTACCGTTATTAATTGTATACACTATTGTATCATCTCATGTAATGATAATATTTTGGTAGGTTTTTTTCACTGAAAAATTCCATGTGCAATAATGAAGTGCGTACATCTCCACACACATGCACAACCAATGGCTAACATGTTTAGTATTTGTGGTTTGCCAGATATCTTGTTATTTGTCAAACATATAGTTACTTAATTTCAATGCTTTATTCACTGTGCTCTAATTATTTTTAAGTTGTTTGTACTCATCATTACACTTCGTTTACTTCACTATTCTAAATATGTGTAGTATACATCAGGCATGCTAAAAAGTTTCTCGATATTTTGTACAAAACCTACAAACCTACAACGCGCTCGGCTGTGACTGGATACATTTGTTTTATTAATATTCAATATTTTTTTAATTGCTATTAAATTGTGTTTCAGCTACATGTAGCATTAAGAAAGTTAGGATGTCCTAAAGGTTAGGAACTCTTAGGTTCTTAGTTTTGATTAAACATTTAAAAGTACCGCAATATCAGTAGGTACATGAATACATACTTATGTAATTACATAATGTCCTCTATCTTTTAGGTCATTTAAATGTTTATTTATACACATTACAAAAATTATTAGTGTTAAAATATACCAACTATATGATATTATGTGTGACGTGATAACATGATATACTACTTCCAACTCCACATCTTTCGAGTTGTAAGCAATTGTTATTTTGTATTAATTTGGTTCATAAGGCATCCGCCGTTATTATATTTCAATACTTTGTTGTGCAAACTTCAATGCTTAATACACTTTTTGTTGTATTTTGTGACATTATTAATATACCTCAATTTTTGAGTTAGTAGCTTCCACGCATACCTTTCTTTCATACTCAGTAGACATAAATAATGATTATGAAGTACCTGCACAGACTATATTTTTTATTAACTCCATGTTTCAAACCGTTCTGTACATTGTAGTTTTTTATTTAACACGTTTGATATGAATTGCCCAACCTTAGAAATAATATACATTATAACCGCTACCAATGTACCATACAATGTTTTATGATTACCCAATGGTCATTATTGCTGAAGTGAATATTGCATACAATTCTTTGCATCGTAGTTCCACACTGTCCGTTGAATTTATTAACATAAATTTTATTCAGAATTTGGAATTTTTAAGACATACCTAACGTGACCATACGTCCCGCTTTCGAGCTAAGTGTCCCGGTGTCCCCAAAGAACCTAAAAATGTCCCGCTTTAAGAAAAGTCAACTTGTGGTAAGTATTAAATTTTATTAAATTTTTTTTAGTATTTTATTTTATTGATCACAAATCACAATCATACATTATTTATACTATTATACTGTATAGTCGTATAGACGTATAGTATAACTACGTAATATATATATATATGTATTACGTAAAACACTCAAACCCATAGTCCATAGATAAAAATAGTACAAAAATAACTATCTTATTGTTATTGTCGCTGCCACCACGTCAACTGCGGGAATCGGCGATAAATGGAATACAGCCGAATACATACACATAATATTATTATCTTAGTTGTTCCGTGGCCTTGTCACGCTCTGTACACCTGTACCTCGAGTTAGCTAACGTTCTTTACGACTTTACGTGATCTTTTAGTTTTTAAAATGCCCAAACGCAAGTGTACATTTAATGATAAATTAAAAACCAAGTATCCGTTTGTGAAACAAAGAAGTGATCCCTCCGACGTCACGTGTGAAAAGTATCGTACAGATTTTAGTGTCGCACATGGTGGTGATGGTGATATTGAAAAACATTTACGGTCAGAAAAACACAAATTATCCGACCATGCTGCTACTTCAAGTTCATCAATGCACAAATTTTTCAAAAAAACGGATTCACCTTCTTTTTGAAGTTGTTGCGGCTGAAGCCACTTGGGCTTATCATACTGTGCAGGAAAGTCATAGCTTTTTTTCGAATGATTGTGCGTCAAGATTAATACAGACATGTTTCGAGCAAAAATTTAGATGTGCTCGCACGAAGTCCGAGGCTATTGTTGTAAATGTTTTGGCGCCTATGACAATACATGAGTTAAATGACCATCTCCGTAAAGCGAATTGCATTACTTTACTTACGGACGCTTCAAACCATGATCCTACAAAATTATTAACTGTCTTAGTCCGTTACTTTTTACCGTATGAAGGAGTGCAAGTAAAGATTTTAGAATTTCAAGAGCAACCGGGTGAAACATCAGATATAATTGTGGATTATTTAAAACAAGTATTGACTAAAAACGAACTGACGTCAAAAATTGCAGCGTTTTGTGGGGACAATACTAACTGCAATTTTGGAAGAAAAAATAGAAAAGGAGTTAATAACGTTTATGCAAAATTGAACACCTCTCTTGGAAGGACACTTATAGGAATTGTATGCGGAGCTCACATAATCCACAATGCAATGCTGCAGATTGTTTACCTGTTGATTTTGAATGCATAATTGTAAAAATATATTCATTTTTTTTACATTTATAGCGTTCGTGTTGAAGCTCTTAAAGAATTTTGTAATAAAGCTAACACAGAATACAAAAAACTTCTTGGTTATAGTAAAACTAGATGGCTTGCGTTGATGCATGCACTGGAAAGTTTTGAAAATGTTTCAGCCATTAAAAAATTATTTTTTGAGCATTGTTAAATGCCCGAATATACTGAAAGAATTTTTTGAAAATCCCAGCTCTGAATTATGGTTGTATTTTATGCACGCACAATCAGCTACTTTTCATCAAGCTGTTTGAAGGCCAAAACGTGTCTGCGATAGATGCCGCAAATGAAATTAATCAACTTCAAAATAATTTAGATCAAAAACAAAATTCATGCTATCTTCCCCACGCCACCCGTAATATAATGGTAAAATTACAAGAAACTGGTGATATAAATAAAGAAAACGTAAAAACTGCAGCTTCTAATTTTTATAAAACAAGCAAAGAATATTTGGAGCAGTGGAATCAGTTCAACGAAGAAGTAAAACAATTTGAATGGGCAAATATGAGAAAGGTTCCCTCGTGGGAAGACGTACAAAAAGTGATGGACTTACTAATTGAACAGAAATTTATAAGTAGCAGTCAAAACACAGAATTGTTTGACGAGTTTTCACTAATTTCTAAGTATATAACAGCTCAAAAAATATACGACTGGAATACCGGGAATATACCTACTGAAAATCGTTGGGTGGAAGTATTTACGCACTTTAATGCTAATGATCTCTCACACGTGAATTTTTCTGTAATTGTTCAATTGTTGAATACATTTTGTGTCTGCCAGGCAGTAACGCTCCAGTTGAAAGAGTGTTCTCTCATATGAATAAAATATGGAGCAGGGAAAAAACTCAGTTGGGAGTCTGTGTATTAAAAGCCATTCTTATAACAAAGGGTAACATAAACAAATCATGTCAAGAGTTCCATTCTTACGTACAAACCAAACAGTCTACTTTAAAGCAGATTTGTGGATCTGTAAAATATAGGAAACCAGCCGAATAATATATTTACTCTATTATTTATTTTACATTATTATTTATTATTATTATTATTATTGTTATTATTATTATTATACTTATTAATATATTAGTTCCGTTTTTCTGTTGCTATTTTTTTATACAAATAGTTTGTTTTTTTCCAATAAAAAAATTGACGTACATNCACTTTCACCTATTGACTCCGAACAAATTGTAAACATTTGTAAATCACCTGAAAACTTAGAAATCATAAAACAAGATCAGGGGGTCAAATTCAAGCAGCCCCCCCCCACTTTTTCCAATCGAATCCGGACCTATCCCAAAATTTAGTAACCTTTTAGTAACTAATTGTAACCGACACCAAACAATTTGTAACCATATCGTTTCCGAGATAACTGAATTTCTACTTCAGGGGTTAACTATTTTTTGAACTTATAAGTTTTGATACATACCGTTTTGACAATATTCTAATTATATTTGACTTCAAACATACGTTTATGAAGATATTTGATGAAAATAAATAAATATTATAATAATTACACAATGGAAACGAAAGTAAGTACATTCCGTTTTTGCAAATAATGTAAGTTATTATACGTCCATGAACTTGGCCCACCCACGTTAACAAATACACATCAAAAGTATGCCAAAAAAATAGCTAATAATAAGCAAGTAATAGCAAGTTGGTTTTCAAAATTAGAAAGTCAAGTTGCTTGCCAAAACTATGCAAAAAAAGCAGGTAAGTGGATGTCGCTCTGCTGTACAGTAGATTACAAACGGGTTAATGTATAATTTATTGTATTAAACTTGAATTCAATGATGTAATATCATTGTATATGAAAAACGATTCTGAGCGGAGACGGTTTATTAGTCTGGATTTTTTTAAATTTTTATTGTTTATTATAACCTTTAAGTTGAATTAATATTATAATATTATAATTTTTTATTCGTTGCTACGGTGATAATACTGATAGATTAAAATTACTATACCTTTTGATACATTTTCAACAATATGCCCTGTAACACAAACTTATAAAGATAAAACTCGAGGATGTAGAGTCTATGATGTACTTAAGCCTCATATGTGGACAGATGTTGTAAATGATTTATTTTTAAAAGAACATAAGCTGCCAGGCAATTTTACATACAAGCGTGTGAAAGTTTCTCGAGAAACTTCTAGAAGTGAAAAATATATTTCTTTTGGGGCAAATTGCAAGGGTTGTGGATCAGAACTTGAAGGATGGGCAGATTTTAAACCAAAATATGGAGAATCCCTTTTTATAAATATTCTTACAGAAGATACAAAAGGTTCAGAAACAAGCCATACAACAAAAAGGCAGTTGAAAGGTTATAAACAGAAGAGGGTAGGTGAAGAGTTATCAACTAATGTCGGTTCCAATTAGAGGAGAAAAAATGTTGCTGATTTGGAATTCGGACGAATTTTACCATCCAATCTATATAACCTTAATGTGTTGAGTAAAACGAAACAACAGTTCAAAATGCAACATTGGGAATTACAGAAAGCTGTCCTATACAATCATTGATGGAATTCAAATATAATTCCAATCATGCCGGATCGATTCATAATTTAGGTATTGACCCTTTCTTTGTATATAATTGGTCTAATCATCAATTGATTATGTATTAAGATGAATGTAAGACTTAAACCCGATTCACACTGTTACGGCACGGGCACGGACCGTCACAGCACGTAACGGCACGACAAATCGTCCAACTATTCACACTTAACAGTCATCGTCCGTCATCTACCGTCAAAATATTATGTAGTCACTCATTACAAACCACTAGCGTAGCCGAGTAGGTACTTCAATATTGGTTTACGCAGCTAGGTAGTCGTTCTGTGCAGTTCTGCAGTGTTTAAAAAATTGTAAAATGTTCCGTAATTTTTCAACGTCAGATTGGGCTATTGTAGCAATTTTATTAGACGAAGAAGAAGAAAGTACAAAGAATGTACAACAAAAGTCTGGACGAAAAAGAAAAATTTGGGTCCATGATATATTATAAAAACGGAAAACCGAAGGTGAATTTGCAACCCTATGTCACCAACTCGAGGATCATGAAGACAAGTTTTTTAAGTACTTCCGAATGTCCAGATTTCAGTTTAACGTACTTTACCTAAAAATAAAAAATGAAATTTCCAAACAAAATAAGCAGTTTAGAGAGTCAATACCGGCTAAAAAAAAACTAGGTGTATGTTTGAGGTAAGTGATTTTATTATATTTAATAGAAATTGTTATTTAATTTTTATGTGTCTACATTTATAATTAAGCTAGTGAGATTGTATCGTATTTGAATTAGGATGTAGTTATAAGTTCGTTGTGTAATACCTATTCAAACAAATTATTCCTATTTTAGTATTTTATAGTATTTGATGACATTTTCAATAACTTCAGTTTTTTAAATTATTTTATTTACAGTATTATTTATATATAAATATATTTAAAATATATAATTTAAAGGTTAGGACTTAAATTAATTAATTAAAAAAAGAAATGATTAAAATAATGTTTGTGGATGCTATAAAATTAAATACTAAAAAATATATATAAATAATAATAATAATAATAATAATAATTATAATATTCGATATTATTTTTAGGTTCTTGGCAACTGAAGATTCGTACTAGACGATAGCCTTCAGTTTTCGATTAGGCCATTCGACTGTGCAAGGAATTGTCATCGAAGTATGTAATGCAATTATTTTAAAACTAAAAGAAGAATGTATCAAAACTCCTCAAAAAGAAGATTGGGAGCGAATAGCAAATGAGTTCTTGGAAATTTGGAATTTTCCCAATTGCATTGGTGCTTTGGACGGAAAGCACGTTGTGATTGAAGCCCCTCCAAACACTGGCTCATTATACTATAATTATAAAAAAACGTTTTCGATTGTTCTTCTAGCATTAGTTGACGCCCAATATAAATTTACCGTTGTCGATATTGGTGCGTTTGGAAAAAATAGTGATGGAGGTATTCTATCACATTCAAATTTTGGAAAAGCTCTTGAAAAAAATAAACTTCACATTCCAAATAATCGAACACTACCGGGTACAAATGAAAAGTTGCTATATGTTATTATAGGTGACGAAGCTTTTCCATTAAAGAATTATTTATTAAGACCATATCCAGGACCTCAAATGTACAGCGATGTAAAAAAAAAAATATTTAATGAACGACTATCAAGAGCTAGAAAAGTAGTTGAAGACGCCTTTGGTCAATTGACAGCTAAATTTCGTATATATTGCAGACGATTAAAATCGTTACCAGAAAATGCAGATAAAATAGTAATGACCACATGCATTTTACATAATTATATTAAACAAGACAGCAGTGAAATTCATACCAGCGAAGTAGCCGATACAACGTCATTAGGTAATTTATCGTCATTTACAAGACAAGGAGGTAGTGCTCAAAGGCAAGCGTTTCAATATCGTAATCAGTTTAAGGACTTTTTTAACTCTCCAGCAGGAAAATTACGAGTAGATACAAAACATTAATTTAAAATTTAAATGTTCTTACGTATTTATTGTATTTATTAAATTTTCGGTTAGTACCTAACTATGTTCTATTTATGAGCTGTTTAAAATTTAATTTTATATCAATTATTACAGTCCATAAGGATTAAAACTATTTTTTATTTAAAGTTTGTATAGGATAAATAAAACAAACTAGTGTTTAAGGTTTCGGAAGTTATCTTTTTTTAGGTATGCAAATATGTTTTATTATATTTTAAGTTGACGGAAATTTAAAATAGTTTTTCTCATAAAATACTTTTAACAAATTGTCTACAAATATTTTTTTTTAATATAACACTAACAATAATAATTTATATTTAATTTTTAATTCAGGAAAATAAAATAATATTTCAAAACACAATATTATTATAGGTACAGCTGTTATTGTTTTTAGTCGTCAGTACCTTCCAATATGTTTTATATATCTGCTGATATACATTAAACATATATACATTAATAAATTACCGTATTGACTATTACGTAAAATCTACCTATTTAACGTGCTGCAAATTTCTGCAATAACCTGCAATAAACTGCTTCTGCAGGACAAAATAAACAAATTATAGCAGCGACATGCACTCACATGTCAAATCGATAACTGTGTCGAAGTTGTTTTGGTATTGAACGGCATAAGTTCATAATCACGACGTACTGAGTTAACTATTGTACACATTTAATTTATAAATTTATTGTTTTAAGTATAATTATACAATGAATACAGAAATGTTTATTGAACTAGTTCGCGAACGATCATCACTATACGATATGAGTGATAAAAAATATAGTGAACATCCTTATAAAGAATCGCTGTGGAGAGAAATTGCCAGTGAAATCAATCAACCAGGTATGAATACAATTAAGCATAAAATTACCATTTTTTTTTTTGGTCAAAAACAAGGCATGCAATGAAAATGAAAAATTGTGGTTTTAATTTAAATTTCATATATTGATATTTGTTTTTTCTGATTTAATTTGTAAGAATATATCGATTTTATAATAGTATGATTTTTAATTAAATTTTGAACATTATTTTTCTTTTTTTTTCGATTAAAAATATCTATTTTACATTTTTATAATTTTAATTTTGAAAACTTTTGTTTAATTTTGAAACCTGTATTTGTCGTTTGCACGGATGCGTAACTGCAGGCCTTAGAAACCACATTTTTAGTTATTTTATTATTACACACATATGAACAACATTATAGTCCTCTCAGAAATTATTAAATATTTTTAAATTTAAAAAAAATTGTAATTTTAAATCGATTTTTATCGATATTTAAAATCGATTTCAAGCCCTAGACTTAACATGTCGAGTCAAAATAAAAATAGTCCTTATTTTATTCATTAAAGTTTATTATTTTTTATTTTAGTTCAAAATTGCAAAAAAATTTGGACTAGTCAGAGAGATGGGTACAGAAGAGCTGCTAAAAAATCCATTACAGTGTCAGGACAAAAAACAAAATTTGTAAAAAAATGGAATTTTTAAAACCTCACACGAAGGAAAGGGATTCCATAAGTAACATAGATGTGGTAACTGACGACGAAGATGACGTTCTATCTCATTCAGATGATGATGAAATTCAAGTGGGAGGTGAGAATTCAGTCTCGTTTGAAAATGCAGTACAAAACGTAGAAACATCATTTAGTACACCCGCTCCAGTGCAACCACGACAAAAAAAATTTAAAAAAACGAGCTTATTGAAACCACCCGAAACTGCATCATCCACTCTCATGAAATATATCATTGAACAAAAAAATTCTGAACTATCATACCCAACAACAAGCAAGTTGGATGCTATGGACCAATTTTTTTTGTCAATGTGTTCGACGGTCAAACAGTTCTCACCGTACTTTCAACACATTGCAAAAACTAAAATTGTTCATATTATATCAGAACTAGAGTTAGAACAACTGAGACAGAATCAACCACAAACACAATCAACTATTTCTAATCAGGACTCATTACAACATCCATCACAAGTAAAAACACAAACCGTTGTTACCTTACTTCAATTAAATCATTTGCCAAGTTTTCAACACCCTCGACCACAAACCACAAATCACACAAAAAATCCTGATCATTCAAATATCACCGACAGTGCAAATCCAAGTCAGTTCAATATGTTCGATTATCTTACAAATGGTAATTATTTCTACCCAAAATCTAGTGATTAGATTAGCATGTAACTTTTCTTTATTATTTTCTTACAATTTTGAGTTATTTTGCAGTTCTATTATTTATTTTTAATTAAAAGAAAAAAATCTTAATATTTTTAAAAAAAAATGAATTTCCAATGAAAATATTTAAGGTGGAAAAATTTTTTTTTTTTTTTTAACTTTATTTTAAAACATACAATCTGTAATTTAAATTTACAATAAGCATGTATGCGGATATACATTAACTAATTTGACATGCGACGCGTGAAAAAAGAAGCCACCCAATAGCAACACTTTATAACTGAAGTTAGTTTGATTTATAGTTTATTTTATTTTTATTTTTTTATTTATTTTTTTTTATTTTTTTCTCTTTGTTAATTTTGGTTTAGATCACGACACCATCTTCTCTTTAATCTACGCGGAGGATTGCCAGGAATGGTGTCGGAGTTAAGTGCTGATATTAAGGGATTTGGGTGGTTGGTTAGGCGTAAACGAAATCGTTTATATAGTAACCTTGCAGTTTCATCTACTGTGTTAATTCTTAGGTCGGTATGTAGGGTGTGATTTGAAACATAGAATGGAGCATTTGTAATTATACGAAGAGTTATGGACTGAAAGGTTTGAATCTTGTTTATATTGGATTTTTTGGCAGCTCCCCTTAACTGGATGCCATATGTCCAAATAGGCATCAATAGAGTTTTATACTCGTATAAAAGAAGTTTAGTTTTTATGTTGAGTTTTGAGTGTTTGCCGATTAAGTAGGAGAGGGATTTACGTCTAGCGTTTAAGAGAACTCGTTTGCTTTTAATGTGGTCTGCCCAGGTTAAACGTTGGTCCAGAATTAAGCCTAAATATCGAGAGCTAGTAACTTTTGGGATGACAAGACCATTTAAAGTGATAGGTGGTACAACTCCTTGTTTTAAGGTAAAGGTTAAATGAGACGATTTAGTGTGATTGATTTTTATTTTCCATTTCGTGTACCAGGACGACATGTGATCTAAATGAGTTTGTAGGTTATAACCAACAGTTAAAGGGTTTTCATGTGAGGTGAAAATAATTTTGTCGTCCGCGAAATCCGCAACAGAAGTATGATGTGTCGTGGGTTGGTCTGCCGAGTATAGGTTAAACAGAATGGGAGATGAAATGGCACCTTGGGGGACTCCTGCTGCTAATGGGGCTAAAGTTGAAATTTCACAGCCTACCTTTGTTGTGAAGTAACGGTCTTCGATGTAAGATTTAAAGAATAAGTAGTAAGGAGGGGGTAAGATTTTTTTCAATTTATACAGGAGGCCGGGATGCCAAACCTTATCGAATGCTTGTGCCACGTCGAGGAGAACGGCTGAGCAATATTCTTTTTTTTCCAGGGAGTTAGCTATTGAGTCTGTCAGCCGATGTATTTGGTGGATGGTTGAGTGGCCTTTGCGAAAGCCAAATTGGGTTTGTGGTATGGTTGATGCGTTGTTTATGAAGGGAGAGATACGTTTCAATACTAATTTTTCACAGAGTTTAGCGAAAAGAGGCAGAAGACTTATTGGACGATATGAAGAAGGGGTTTCAGGTGGTTTACCTGGTTTTAAAATTAAAATTATAATAGAAGTTTTCCACTGTAGAGGAAAGTAGGACAGTCTTAAGATAGAGTTAAATATATGAGTGAGGTGTGTAATTGCTTTTTTAGGTAGCTGACGAGCTACTTCAGCTGTAATAAGGTCTAGACCAGGAGATTTTTTGAGAGGAAACAGTTTTATATAATATTGAAGTTCGCCAGGTGTAAATGGTTTTGGAGGTAGGTAGAGAGGAAGGGGGGAAATTAGTGAGTTTTCAATATATTCTTCAAAGGCGTTATTTACAATGTCATGATGGGGTTGAAAGACTTTGGTTAAGAGTGAACGAAAAAGTTCTGACTTTTCTTTATCCGTTTTGCACCAAGTATTATCTTCTTTTTTTAAAGGAGAATTTATGGGCTTTTGCTTTAAGCAATTCCGAGTCGCCTTCCAAAGAGAACCATTTTTTGACGTTAGTGAAGAGACCCAAGAACTAAAATTGTCGTTTCTGAGTTGTTTTAGAATTCGTTTTAGTGAAGATGCGAGGTTATTAAATATGTTTTTATCGGATGACAGTCTAGTGCGTTGCCAGATAGCTCTAGCACGTCTTTTTTTTGCTATTAGTTCACGGATATGGATGGGAATCGGGAAGGAGTTTTGGCTTCTAGGAGAGGTTTGAGTAGATGAGCTCCAAGCAGCTGATTGGATTATTTCTGTAAAATATTGGATAGCATCTTCTATGTCATTTGGGTGCTTAAGACGGGTTTTTAGTACCACTTTTTGTTCTATGATTTCGCGGAATTTTCCCCAATCCAAGGAGCCGTTCGTTAAGCTAGGTTGACGTGGCTGGGTGGAGGGTTGAGCATCTATAGAAAGTAGAACTGAGGTGTGATCAGAGCATGGTTCGAGTAAATTTTTAATAATATTTTGGAAACTGTTGGGGATAACAGTTATAAATATGTCTAATATATCGGGGCGCTTACTTATTGACGTTGGCCAATAGGTTGGATCTGGGGGAGCTAGTATAGAATACTTTTTTAAATTAGCTAATTGAAGTAAGGTACGTCCTTTAGGATTAGTGGTGTGGCAGCCCCAGAATTGGTTTTTGGCATTCAAGTCACCTCCTACTATGAAATAGTGACTCAATGAGTTGAAAAAGTGTTCATATTGAATAAGTGTAATTTTATGTTTGGGTGGGAAGTATGTTGCTGCGATTGTAACAGGTATATGATTTAATTTAATGGTTAGAATTGCTGATTGTAAGTAGTTTTCTTGTATACTTTGGCAGGGGGTGTACAAGAGTGAAGACTTAATGATAATTGCGGCTCCCGCATGGCCGCATGGGCCGTGTTGTCCGGGTGGTTTGAGGTAATTATATTATAGCCGGGTATTGAGAATTTAGTGTGTGATGTAAAATGTGTTTCAGAAATCAGGGCCAAATCTATTCTTTTGTCATTTAGTACAGTTATAAGTTCATTTCTATGATTGGATAAGCCGTTGGCGTTCCACATAAGGATGGCTAAGGATTGAGATGTAAAAGAGTTAATTTGCATTTGGTTTTAAGAGACGGTCGAGAACAGTAGTGAGGAGAGAGAGTAATGGATTTATAAGCGATTTGAATTCGTTGAGGAAGTTGAGGAGTGTATTGTCATTTATAAGACTGTTTGATGTTTGGGAAGAATTATTTGGGGAGGCGGCCTGTGCATACGATTTGGGAGAGTTTGATGGTGTATTAGTATTGGAAGTATGCTGATGAGTGGCTTCAATATTAGAGTTATTAACATAATTAACATTATTTGTATAGTTACTATTTTTTTTTGAGGTGGGTTTACGAAGCTGTTGGAGACTTTTGTATGTTTGACAACCTTTGTAATTCGCGGGATGGTCTCCCTTGCAAAGGGCACACTTGGCCGGCAAATCCCTGGTTTTGGTGCAATGGGTGGATGGATGTTCATCTCCGAAACGGACACATCTTGGTGAGTAGGAGCAATATTTTTTAGAATGACCATAGTCTTGGCAGTTATGACATTGTAATATGTCTCTCCGTTTATGTGGTTCTTCAATTTTTATTTTAGTGTGGAGTATCGAGATTACGTTGAATATGTCAGTATTGATTGCTGCTGGCTCAAAATCGACAAAAAACATTGGAAGATTGTTTTTTGTGGATTTTTGAATAACGTTAGTGACTTGTCGTACCGAGAAGCCAATTTCTTCTATAGCGATTCCTATCTCGACTGTTGGTGTTGACGGGTGTAGGTTACGGATTACGACTCTGAACGGTTTATCTTCCAGTGGTTGATAGGTATGGTACTGTGCTTGCTTTTCTTTTAGAAAGTGAATTGTTTTCCGATAGAATTCAGGTTGAGTAGTTTGTACTTTCAAATTATTTGTGGATGATTTAAATACAAAGTTTTCAGAACCGATCAAATTAATGAGTTGATTCCGAAAGCCGACGAAGTCCAGAATTCCACGAATAAATATTGGTGGAGGTAATTTAATTTTAGCAGGTTGATCTACTTCAATATTTGCAGTGTCGAGTGTGTGAGTGTCAGATGACTCAATGAAATTATCTTCTGTGGAGAGAGGAGAGTAACGATTTGCTGTAATAAACATTGGTTTATTTCTCTTGTGTTCTTGCGTATCAGATTTTGATGAGGAGAGGAGACGTTTATGTTTGTTGTTTGGAAGTTCGAAATTGTTTTCATCTATTTCTACACCAGGGGTAAAGACATCACTTGACACACTCTGTATACGTTCAGATTTTGAAGTATTTTGATTACTGGTTGAAGACTTATCTTTATTTATTTTTGTTTTTGTATTAATAGAATGGCTGGGTTGCCCTAAGGGTTTCATTGCGTGAGGCGCGTTATCGTTGAGGATGCCGAGATAACGGCCTTTAATGAGAGGCGCGGTGTCGCGCCGGCTGGTCGGTGTGCGTAGATAAGGTTGTTATTTAATTGCAATTATAATTACCACTTTTTTTAGGAGTGTAGTACTGATTCAAATTTGGTTTCACTGTATAAGAATTGAACCTGATGACTTTTTTCGTTGCGCATTCAATGGTATAAAAATTTAAATTTTTGACCAACGGAGGAATGAGCAAAATGCATCTGGATTGACTAAGTTCTAAGACGTGTGTCATGAACGGCGTCGTATCGAAGACTAGGGTGGAAAAATGAATTTAAATTATTTAATAGAAAGTGTATAAGGTTATTAGGTATAATACTAATAGTTTCCATTAACTTAATTAATTTTTTTAATAGGTATATGTATTAAGTTTGCTAGTATTTAAGTTGATAAAAAGACAATTTTTTTTAATTTTGATTTCTTTTATTAAATCAAAATATTCTTTATATTCAGTTTAAAATTATTTCTACAATACTTTATTTACTAACTTTGTATAATTTGAAAATGATTTTACCTGTTTTTTTTTTATTAAATTTGAATTAGCTATGCTATAGGCACCCTATAGGTACCTGATTTTAAATTATCACTTATATTTAAATAAATTTACAAAGTTAAAAGATTTTTTTTGTTTTAGTTCATTTGTTACCTACATTAAAACCTTTTAGATTCTAGGCTGAGTGATAAATGTATTTATTTTACAGTGAAGTGTTTTTTTTTGTAACTGATGACGCTTTTTATATCAGGAAAAAGTGCTTCAATGCTCAACTTAAATATATTTTCTGGTGGGAATATAAAACTATTTGGTATGTGGTCGAAACTAAAAAATGAACAATATCTTTCTTAATAATTGGGAAAACAAAAAATAAATAATGAACAACTGGAATACGCAAAACCAAAATCGATTTTTTTATTTTGTTTAAAAATTTAATTTCTAATTAACTTAAGTATACATAAATAAATAAAAAAAAAAAATTTTAATATTCTTTAATATTTTTTCTACGGTGCTTGCCGGTTCTGTGTTCACACTAGGGCTCTCGATTTGGTACGTGTATTAATATACACGTGTACACGTAGTCCGAACATTGTACAATAAAATGTAGGAATACCCGTGTATTTAATTACACGTGTTTTTAAAGTTCGTATACACGTGTATCTTAATACACGTGTATTAAAAGTTCAGATACCCGTGTATTAGGATTACCCGTGTATTTAAAGTCCAGAAACTTGTATACTTTTTTTTTTATTAATAATATTGCCATGTTATTCTGGCGTGTGCTATACAATTTTCGTGTACTGAGTTATTTTGTCTCTTATATTGTTTGTTATCGGCCGATAATTGACATTTACCGATAGATGAAGCCAGTACGGCAATCTGGTCAAAATCTAGAGTTAATATTTTTAACTTTAATTTACGAAACGACGTCCTTGAAGCAACTTTAACGAGTATGATAGATATTTAATAGTGAAGATTACAACATTATCGCAAATTCGTAAATATGTTTTATTAATAAAACTTAAATTACGAGTTGGAGTGATATTATTTCATTTGTGTGTTGTTCACGTCTTGTGTACATTGTCATATGTTTCCATGCTTAAATAACAATAGATTACTATTTTATTAATTCATAAGATGAGTAATAAGTGTAAAAGTTGGGTGTGGCTGTATGCTAAACGGCATGGCGATAAAGCTTACTGTGATTTGTGTACCGAAAATGAAAACAATGAATTTTGTTGTATTGGTGGAACAACAGGATCTTTGGGCAGACATCTAAAAACTATACATAGTATAAAACCACCGATAACAGCTGTAACACGAAGGTAAGTACATTTAATATATATTATGTTCATAAACCATAAATTATCTTTTTTGTTACAAAGAATATTTTTTATATAAGACGTATCATAAATAAACAAATAACAAAATAACAAAATAAAATTATATTACGTCTACACATAGTTATTGAGTGTTTCCACTTATCGTGATCACACTGTATTTATTTAGAAATAATATCTGATTTTTAAAGTAAAATTATGTTTTGCTGTTTTATTAACAGAAATATTATACCTATTATGTTAATTATATATATTATTATGTATATAGGTAGCCAGATAGGTAAAGACTTAAAATTAGTAAATAATAATTAGGAATGCATCGATTTTTCATCATAGTTCACAATATATTTAAAATAAAATATTCAAAATTTTAAAACACTAATCATAGGTACCTACTTATTTATATATTTTGTCATTAATAAAGGGTTGTTTCTGGTCATGAAATTGATAATTCCGATGTCTTAACCAGTTCAACTACGATTGCAAGTTCTTCAGAATCACAAAGTTTGGAAATTGACGCGCCAATACCTAGGAAACGACGACGAACTTTTATAAATCGGGAGGACGACAAAATTTGCAATTCTGAAAAAACCGAACAGATACATCAAGCATTGTCAAAAATGATAGCCGTGAATCAAATGCCCATATCTTTTTGTTCAAGTGAAGGTTTTAAACAATTTATGGATGTTGTTGAACCTAATTATAAAATGTGTAAAGAAGGAGCAATAAAATCTAGAATGAAAGCGTTAAGATCGTCAGTAACAGAAATAATACAGAAAAAATTAAGAGATTCTAAAATTATAGCATGTACATCTGACTGTTGGTCATCATTATCTCAACACAGCTATATTACAGTTACTACTCATATAATTGATGATCAATGGTGCCCGAAGTCGTATACACTTTCAACACATGAAATGGAGGAATCTCATACTGCTGTAAATCTTGCTCATCAATTAGAAGATACGTTTGATAAATGGGAAATTGGTGGGAAAATTATGACAGTTGTCACAGATAATGCGAGAAATGCAATAAATGCTGTTATTGACAAATATCTCTGAAACATACGATGTAACGTGCGCTGCTCATAGCATTCAACTCGCGGTCAACAATGGATTAGGACGAGATGAAATCACTACACTAAGGGCCGTTACACACGAACGATATTTTATCGTACGATTAATTTGTCGCACGAAAATATTATCGTACGATACTGTAGTTGGCAGAACATATGACCGATATTTATCGGACGATACTATGTAATTTTTGCATTTGTAATTCTATAGTTGCACGAGACACACGTATGCACTATACTTGTGTTGTGATACAGTTTTATTTTTAACTTTTTAATAATTTAATATATCTCTAAATACTGCAATGGATAACATTGTAACTCTCTATATGGGTTATAATTTACTAGTAAAAAAAAAAGAAAATAAACAGCAAAATCGAAAATTTTGGGTTCATCCCTTATTAAGTACTCGTCTATCAGAAGGCGCATTTACAATAAACTTTCACGGTCTCAGGAGAGATCCAAGAAATTTTTTTAATTATTTCCGTATGACAGTTTCTGCATATGATGAACTACTTACAACATTCGTTGGACAAAAACTGACAAAAATGGACACAAATATGCGAAAATCTATCACTCCCGCTGAAAAATTAGCAGTCACTTTGAGGTAAATATAATATTTTTTAATCTTTTTTTAGCAACAAATTTTACCATTTTATTAACAAATGAAAACAAGTAAAAATAAAGTTAAACAAAAAAAATTTAATCTTTGTAAAAATGTATATAACTAAACTGAAAAACATAACTTTTAAGTAAACAAAAACAACATTTTAACTTTTTTTAATTCAATAGTTCATGAACTTTTTCTTAAATTAAGTCGATACGTGGATGCTGAGAATTAATAGCTATATAAGAAACTCGTTTATTAAGGAAGACTGTGACTCGGAACGTGAATTAGGCTGCGAATCTTCAGGAGATTCGATGTTTGTGTAGTTTGATGACGAAGGGGAAACAACACTCGAATGTTGTGTAGACATAGGTTGTATGGCACTAAAATATTTTGATGTATCGTTCTGATTGGACACAATTGGTTGATGACTAGATGCATAATTTTGATAAGTTGAGCGGATTGGATAGTTAGGTGACCCCTGTACAGGTGTGTTGTGTTGAAAATTCATATGTTGTAATACAGTTTGATGTTGAATACTTGGACTATGTGAAGATACAAATTGATTGTTATTTGGGTACATTCTATACGAAGGGCTTGCTTGGTATAAGTATTGTGGATGATGTGTGGGAAGTACTGACGCTGTGTGTTGTGGCTGGAGTGTTTCTGATGAAATTTGATTTTGTTTTATTGTTTGTGCAATTCTAAGTACTTCTGTTCTGAATATAAGTGTTTCGTCGTCATTAAATTTTCGTATAATGGGTAACAAAGAATTAAAAAAATGTTGATGTTCATCTGGTTTTTCATCAAAAATTTCTTTTTGAGTTTGTGCATCTAAATATTGCATAAATTTCTTTTCAAGATTTGTTTCTTTTTGTTTATTTTGTTTTGTTTTATTTGATTGGATATTTTGTGACGTAGAACGTGGTTCAGCTTCAATTTCTGAAGGTTGAATTTCAGTTTCCTGCGCATCAACTTCGGTGTTATCTAAATTAATAGAACTTGAAGTTTTTCTCGGAGTAATTGTGTTTATCAGGAATCTCATTTGTTCATGGTATAAATATTGTTTTTTGTATTTTTTTTTTTGCGCCATCTCCTGATTTGGGCTTATCCTCTTTTAAGCTTCTAGTGAACGCATCTCTAAGATTCCTCCATTTCTTTTCTATGCTGTTTCCTATAATTAATTAATAATTTGAATATCGAATCTCAAGTTACATACAACTATAAACTATTTAATAAATACGACGACAGTGGTGTTTTGGAGGGTATACGCGGGTACACGACGTATACCCGTGAACCATCTTATAATATAATAATTGATTATTATTTATAGCATATATAGGTAATTATTACTATAAAATGTATTCAAAAAAAAAATGATATTTTTTATTCCTTTTTATTATGTATAGGTTTTGTTAATGATAATTGCACATATTTTATATTTTTAGTAGTTACTTATTTGACTATTACATGATTATGCTTTTATTTTACAACTACCTATATTTATATTTTTGCCTTTAAATCGGGCAATTATTGAACTTTCCATAGAAGCTTTAAATACTATTAGATAAATCAAGAAATAATAAGGTATAAAATTAATGGTAGACTACTAAATAGTCCGAGGTAAAAATGTCCTAAGAAAAAAAGCCCGAGTAAAAAAGTCAGTGTTTAAAAAGTCCGATATACATATTATAATTAGGTAAAAGGAAAAATACCAGGTGATGCACAAGCACAATCAAACTTCCAATTAGTATTAATACAAATTGTAACTAAATTATTTACCTGACAAAATTAATAAATAATCTTGTACCTGTGTACCAATAACTACTTTTTTTTAATAACATAATATTATACACGACTTTTTAGGCTTAGGCTTTTTACCTTAGGCGAGCGTCGTTTTGAGTGGTAAAATCTGATAAGTTTAGATCCTAATAAATACACAATAGTCGTTGTCATAAATTCATAAATGCGCGTATACCCTCTAGTTTTTTTTGCCAAAACACCACTGTACGACGATATAATATAATGCATTTAACTGTAACAGTGGTGGTGTTTAAAATGTAGCTACTGATACTTATTATATTATATTATTTAAATAATCTAAAAAATTTCAGAGTTCAAAAATTATATAAAAACATATAAAATTGCACTATCTATACTTTACCCGTAACACATATATAAAAATATTATGTTTACTATATTTTAAAATGAAGACAACTTATTATTTAATATTTCAGATACCTTGGGTCTGGGTGTACATTCACAGATTTGCATTATTCCTACAAATTAGGAACATCAACAATTGCTCAGATTATTCGGGAAGTTTGTATTGTAATATGGGATGAACTAGTTGAAGTTTACATGCCTTCTTTTACAGATCAATATTGGCAAAATATTTCTACTGGTTTTGAACAACGAGCGAATTTTCCTAATTGCTTAGGAGCGGTGGACGGAAAACACATTCGTATGATTAAACCCACTGGAACTGGTAGTCAGCATTATAACTATAAACATTATTTCTCAATTGTTTTATTAGCAGTTGTGGATTCAGATTATAAGTTTATATATGTTGATGTGGGATCATTTGGGAAGGACTCCGACTCCACTATTTTCAAAAATTCATCGTTCGGAACTTTATTGGCCAATGAATCACTACATATTCCCAGACCATCTCAATTACCGAATACGAATGAAACTGTTCCATATGTATTTGTTGGCGATGAAGCTTTTGGTCTATCAAAAAACGTACTACGACCCTATGCAGGAAGAAATTTATCGGAAAAAAAAAAAATTTTTAACTACCGTTTGTCTCGTGCACAAAGATATGTGGAATGTGCTTTCGGAATTTTATCGAATAAATGGAGGATTTTTCATAGACCTTTAAACGTTACCACAGATTTGGCGGTTGATATTACGAAAGCTTGTTGTGTTTTGCATAATTATGTACGTGAAAAAAATGGATATGTTTTTCAAGACACTCTGACTATTGATGGGTTCAATGAAATTGAAAGACCTAATAACATCAACCGCGGCAGTAGATTCGCAAGTGATATAAGAAATACATTTGCAGATTACTTTCATACCATAGGAGCTATACCATGGCAATATGGAAAATAGTGAAGTTATAATAATTATTTTTCTAATTCTAAATATTACTTATTAGTTATTAATATCGATTTTTTCGCCATAATATAATTTTTGCTTAAATAGTTTAAATATTGACTTAAAATAATACAATATAACTATTCTTATAATATAATGCTGATGACATAAATATAAAATGATGAGAAATTATTAAATTGTATATATTATAACACAACGTTTAAATAAGAAATAAAATGTCAACTACTTACCAATTTGTTTTTGTTGCTGCCTAGAGATCTTATTAAAATCTGGATAAAATAAGACACATATTTCTTCCCAAGCCGCTCTTTTTAAATTTCTATCAGAATAATGATCCAGGCTTTTATCCCAAAGAAGGGCTCTTGATTGGACTTCACTTATAAGTATATCTATATCTATATTTAAATTGTCGTCTGAAAATTCACAAACTTTCGGTGATGGCGTATTCGCTCCGCCAGAGCGGTCGCATTCATCGGAGGATGACATGGTACTGAGTTTGTTTTTTGGTTTATCGAACGATAATAATCGTTCGTGTGTTTTAATCAATTTATTCCTGTACATTTCGATTGAGATATTATAGTCGTACGATATTTTTATCGTCTGGAATATTAAAGTGCATCCGACAGTTTTCGAGGCGACGTACGATTATCTTATCGTACGACATTTTATCGTGATTGTGTGAACAGCTCTATTTATAAACGTGTAAATTCAAATATCGTGCGATAATATTTTCGTGCGACAAATTAATCGTACGATAAAATATCGTTCGTGTGTAACGGCCCTAATTCAGTTAAGTAGTAAAATGGTTGGTCATTTTAAACATTCCAATGTAGCTAAGCATGCTTTAACAAAAATGCAAGAGCAGCTCGGATTAACACAACAAAGTCTAATCCAAAGTTGTAAAACAAGATGGAATTCAGTATATATGATGTTGGATCGTCTTTATGCTAATAGATGTGCTGTGACAAACGTCTTAGCAGATCGTAATACAACAAATGTTTCAATAGCAAAAAAGTTGGAAATTACGGAAAGTGACTGGACAAAAATGGAAACTTTGGTTATCTTGTTAAAACCATTGCAAATTGTCACAACCGTGTTTTGTGCCGAAACACATTCTCCTGTATCAATGGTTAGACCACTTCTTTCAAAAGTGATTGAAAAACACTTGCAACTAAATAAAGATGATAATGAAGTCGTTATAAATTTCAAACAGACAGTAGTGTCGCAACTGAAAGAACGTTTTAAGCTTAACAATTTAGAAAACATAGTATCTACAAGACAAGTCTCATCATTTTTTGACCCAAGGTATAAAGAATTGGAACATGAAGAAATAGATGTAAGGGAAAATATTTGTTCCAAAGTAAAAAATTTACTGGTTGAAATGAATACTCCAGATAACAGAGAGGAAACTAACGTTTGTGTTCAAAAAAATAAGGGTGCACTTGAATTTTTATATGGCGATGAAGTTCATGACATCAATGATGCTTCGACACAATATCATTCTTACTTAGCAGAACCACAACTGAGGTACGATTTTGATCCATTTGAATGGTGGAAGTCTCATGAAAAAAAATATCCTTTAATAGCCGAGTTAGCAAAGAAATATTTGTCGATACCAGCAACATCTGTAAGTTCGGAACGATGTTTTTCAACTGCCGGGAATGTCGTTACGTCCAAAAGGAACTGTTTAGCACCAGAAAATGTTAATATGTTAGTATTTTTGTATCAAAATCGTAAATTATTATTATAGAACATTTAATGTAAATTTTTTCTTTCATAACTATACTTTGACTGTGTTTAATTATTATTTCATATTTTTGTTTCTTTATCCTAAATTATTTATTCATAAGTTATCATAAGAAAAAATTCTCAACAATTAATTTTTAATAATTGTATTTATACTTTATAGTTTAAGGAATTATTTTTGTTATTATATTGCAATTTGTTATTTATAAAAAATATTCATTGAAAATTCAAATACGGAAACATTTATAATTTATATCATTATATATGAATCTAATTTGTAATTTATTAAAAGAATTGGTTTGGTTTTGTCGCATTTATAAGTTATCTTTATAATGTTTTACTGTCAAGTATATTATAATATAATCGTATAAATAAAACTCAAATTAATAATTATTATTAAAAAAAAGTTTCAGATTTAAAAATTAAATTAAATTCATGTTTACTTTTATAAATGACAATGGGGAGGGGCACATGGGGCACGTGCCCCTGTTACCCATCCTTGTATCTACCACTGATCATAACGTACGGACTCTAAATACACGTGTACACGGACTCTAAATATACGTGTACACGGACTCTAAATACCCGTGTACACGTGTATTTTAATAACACGCACTTTAGTACCGTTTTCATAAGAACACGTACGAACGTGTTCTTAGTTACACGTGAAATAGTGACCCCTAGTTCACACTGCATCGGCACTGAACGTACCGTCACGTTACAGCACGATACGGACCGTCAAAACATTCTTTCGGATGATAGTCGGTCGGACCGGTCCGTGCTGTAACGTGACGGTGAGGTGTCGTCTGTATCAATGTGAATTACCTCATATAAACTAATAATGTAATATTTTGTCGTGCCGTTACGTGCTGTGATGGTCCGTGCCCTGCCGTAACAGTGTGAATCGGGCTTTATTGTGTCCGTTTGTCGCGTATAGACGTCTGATACAGCACTGGTATTTTTTCTGATATTTTTAATTTAAAATGCTAATAGATTTAGTGAGAGACCGTCCATGGTTGTATGATATGAGCATGAAAAAGTATAGTGGTCACGCATATAAAGAGACTGTATGGAAAGAAATCGCTTCCATATTAAAACAACGAGGTAAGTAATAAACAAATAAGCAAATACTTGGTACTACTATTACACTAAGTTATAACAGCCTTGATGTTTATGTTTTTGTAATGCAAAAACATGTACCTATTTATATTTATATTTTATGATATTATTTTGAATAAAATAATTTATATTTAAGCTATTTAGTATTTATGTGTGTTGTATGCGCCAACTTTTTTTTCTTACGTGTGATTTTCTCATTTTGTTGTAATTCAAAAACAAATAACTTTAGATATCTACTTAATATTTACCTATACCATAATATGTTTATTTAATAAATTCTTCAATATATACTTCATGCAATTTTCAAAATATTTTGACTTGTTTTGAGCTGTTTACGGAAATTTTCAATTTTTAATTTTGGATTCTGAGTGGAGCGATGAATGTATTGATTTTACAACGATTTATGACGTTTTTTATTTTTTTTTTATTTTTGTGTCTGACACCACCTTTTAGGACAATAAAAATGATTAGATTTTCTTCAACAGTATTATTTCTGATAAAAAGTAAAAAGTAAAAAGTAAAAATTTCCCAGTAGTTTTCAAAAGGGGTAGAACATGATTGCGTACGTTTGTCCTTTTTGGCAACGCGATTGCGTATGAAATTATATGCAACGTTGTCAAACTTACTTATTTCATCGTATTAATTAATAATATAATATAATATAATATAAAATAATAATAATACAAAAAATATCGAATACATTTAAAGTTCTAAAGGTGCGATTCCTATGCACGCGTCTAGAGACACGCGGCGCGATTTAGTTTTAGCCGCGCAGGTACTACTTTACTTGTTTTTAAGTATAACCGATTCCTATGACCGCGGCCGCCGCGCGGCAACGACCGCTTCGAGGGCAGTCAAATCGCACGAGCCGCGCGGCTATTCATATTTTAATTTTCAAAGTTCGACATTTCGTTAACACTGTGTGACACAAAATGTCTTCAAAAGTGTCATTCACAATAGAAGAAGACATACTATTGGCTGAATCTGTAAGAGAACATCCATGTTTGTTTGACTTAAAAAATGCCAATTACAAGGATCAACAAATAAGGGACAATGTATGGAAGCTTACATCAAATAACCTGAATAATAAAAGTGGTAAGTAGTATACCTATTCAACATATTAATGAAATTTCAAAATTAATTGTTAATTTGTTGCGTACCAGTCAGTGTAGACTGTAGAGTAATAGGTATCTAGTTAGTGTCTATACAATTTGAATTATTAACATGTAGGTAGATAATTACCTAAATTAAAATAAAATATCCTATCTTAATATTATCATATTAACCTAAATGAAAAGGTACATATACACATAATATCGTATTATATTTCTGTGGCTTGGTGCAAGAAGGGCCAATGTCACATTTTGATGAAATTGAGGTTCTTTGACCAATGTAATTTTTTTTCGATTATTTTCCTGTTGATAAAAGGGCCAATGTATTTGAACAAGTGTGACCAACTTAGCGTAAAGATTGGCCATTTGATTTGAACGAAGAGTTAAGTGTTGTTATTTTGAAGATAAGGCTTATCAATACATTGGCCATATCAGTGAAAAAATCATATTTAAAACAATTGGCCAAAGTGTAGTTAGGACTAAATGATTTTTGTACATGTGTAGATTGGCCTATTTTATTTTTCAAACTGATAATGGTTTATTTAGCTTAACTGATAATAATTTATTAATAACGGACGTTAAAATGTAATAAAACTCAATTAAATTGTTTATTGTTAATTGTTAGTTGTTAGGTAACTTAGGTATTAGTAATGTTATTTATTTTTTAATAGTGTAAAATTAATTTGAGTACAGTGAGTTCTAGATCAAGACACTTGGTGCGCATGTGTCAGATGGGTAAGTTTAAATATTATTATGTTCTCTTTTATAAAATACTGTTTTTATTATAAATTAATATTTTAGATCCATCAACATCATCTTCCACTCAATCTTCATTAAATAGTATTGTTAAAAGAAAATTATCCTGCATATCATCTAGTTCAGAAAGTAGTATTGATTATAACGATTATTCATCTGATGAGTATGTACCACCCTTTAATGACAAAAATGTATCTAGTTCTGAGTCTAATGATTCAATCATGATTGATAATATTGAAGCAAATAATAACACTTTAAATGAACAAAGTATACCAAATGCAGAAAAAAATGATTTTGTGTCAGAAACTGATCAACTGCAACACAATGAACAATGTTTACCAAATGCAGAAGAAAATGAATTTGTGCAACAAATTGATCCTGTACAACAAAATAAAAGAGGACGTAAGAAAAATGAGGGTCTAAAAACTAGAAAACGATTATCAAATTCTAAAGCTTGGGTAAGAAATGTTGAAAAAGAAAAAAAAACAAAAGGCCTTGAATATGTTAATACAAAAAGTAAAATAATAAAAAAAAAGTCTTTATTACCGCCATGTTCTTGTAGAATGAAATGTTTTGAAAAATTTTCCAGTGAAAACAGAGAAATCATTTTCAATAACTATTACAATTTACCAAGGGAAAGTCAACAACAGTTTATTGCATCGTCTGTCATTGAAACTGATAAAAAAGTGCAAAGGGTCAGAAAAAACAAAGAAGTGGAGAGTAGAAGAAAATATAGTAGATTATATTTTCTTTCAAAAGGAAGTGAAAATATTAAAGTTTGTCAACTCATGTTCTTAAATACCTTATCAGTCACATTAAAACAAGTAAGGAATACGGTTGAAAAAAAAAGATCAACTAATTCTGGTATGTGCAAAGTTGACAATAGAGGTAAACATGGAAATCATAAAAAAATCAATGAAAATGACAAAGAAATGATTCGTAACCACATCAAAATGTTCCCTGCTGTGGAAAGTCACTACTCAAGAGCTCACTCAGAAAAAACTTATTTAAACCCTGATTTATCTATATCTCAAATGTATAGATTATATGTCAGTTACTGTAAAGATTTAGAAATAGTTGAACTTAAAGAAGCTATATACAGAAAAATTTTTGTTGAAGAATTTAATATGTCATTTAAGAAACCAAATAATGACACATGTCAGCAATGTGATAAATACGAAATGATTATGAAATCAACTACAGATGAAGAAACACGAGAATTTGCTAAGATAGACAAAATTAAACATTTAGAAATGGCTGAAGAATCATATGAAGAAAAGAAAAAAGATAAATACCTAAGTAAGACTAACTCAAAAGTTTTGACTATTTCTTTCGACTTGCAAAAATGCCTTCCTACACCAATGTTGATGAATGGTGTATCATTTTATAAGAGGCAACTATGGACACTCAACTTAACAATGTATGAAACCACTATTGATCAATCAAGACCTATTTGCTATTTGTGGGATGAGACAATTGCTGCAAGAGGAGGCCAGGAGATTGCATCATGTCTTTTCAAACACATTTTTGAGGAAGTGAAAGAAGATATTGAAATTATTAATTTTTATAGTGACTGTTGTCCGGGACAAAATCGCAATATTTATATTACTATAATGTTATTGCAAGTTGTGAACATATGTCATGCCAGACAGAGACAACTAACTATTAATCAAAAATTTTTGCAGCCAGGTCATACACATATGGAGGATGATTCCATCCATGCACTTATAGAAAAAACTAAAAAAAAATCTTTAGCAAGCATTGAAGTTCCTAAAGACTGGGTAAATCTAATCAGGATGATACACCGCACTCCGCCTATTAAAGTACAAGAAATGGTACAGTCAGAATTTTTTAATTTTAAAAAACTTCTTAGTACTTCATATGTTCACCGCAAGTTTAATAATAAAAATGAAGCTGTATCTTGGAATAAAATTAAATGGATTCAATACAGAACCAGTTCACCTGGAATAATGTTCTACAAATACTCATTTGGCCAAGAAGAATTCTTGGAATTACATTTAGAGAGGAAAAGTACTCGAAAATCTGTTGAAACAAATATTGTTCTTGAACCTATTTCGACTACACCACTACCACTACCAACAGAAAAAATTAAAGACCTGAAATCACTAATGCCATACATTCATCCTAACAGCAGGCAATACTATGAAAGCTTTATGAACAATTTGGTAGAGGGTAATCCAGAAAGCTCGGATGAAGACTGATTGTTTTTTATTTCTAATTTTTTTATTCTGTTAATTACAATTCTTTTTAAAAGTATTATTAGTGAGAATACTATACTTATCTTTTGTTTTTATTTGCACAGTTATAAAGATGTTAATTTTGAATTTATTTTATAGGTAAAACAAGACTTTAAAATTGAATTAATTTACCATTTTATCTTTAATTAAGGAACTTAAAGACTAAAAAATGTTATTGATTTTCTTTAAAGAATTTTATAAAATATAAATTTTATTGTTAAAAGAGTTATTTCTAATCTTTTATTTTGTTATTTACAATTATTATATATTAAAATATTGTGATAAAATATTGTGTCATGTTATAATTTCTACTACTTATTTTTAATACAGTTTTTGACTATAAAAGATATTTTTATTTATGCAGTTGTATATTATTATTATGGCCAATGTCAGATAATATTAAAATATTTTTTTTTATAGATGGGCCAATGTCAATTTTTATTCTTTATTTTAGTTACTTTATTGATAGTTTATCAAAGATATTATGGAAAAAAGAAAAACTAATTGAACCATAACAATTATATCATATTAAAATAAAATCTTAAAATGTAAGAGACATTTTTAAAAATGGCCAATTTTAATAATAGAGTTTCCCAACAATGGGCATTTTTGACATTGGCCCTTCTTGCACCAAGCCACAGATTTATTATAATATAGTAAGTCATCTGATATATTTTAGCTAGATATTTATTTTGTGTTTGAACTCAACACTGGAATCTGTATTTTATTAATTTACGATTTTAATACAATTTAATAGAACAATTTACAACATTCAAGAAAAATAAAGTAAGCACAAGTATTTTTTTATTTTTAGTTATTATTACTTACGTACAACATACACTGAATAATAGTTATTTATGTTAACATTACATTATGAAAAAAAAGAACATTTATAAATAGATGTTATTTTCATATTATTTATACATCAACTGCGTGGCTAAGTATAACTAAAATAATATGCTATTGTGGAACTGGAATATTTATTCTAATCTATTAGATTGATGATTTTGCCACGGAACAGCTCCCTGTGGACTGTTGAAAAATTTTTTAAATTCGTCCCTCACGAAAAAACCCTCAAACTTTGAATATCCTCCTGCTCTTGCCAATGACATCATATTTTCAGATGGTTGAGGTTTGTTATCATCGAAGTTATAATAATAGTTGTTCGTATTATCCAAGTAACGATCGCGAAGTAAATTGTGAAGGCAACATGCAGTCAAGACTAAATTATCTACCGTTTCCGTTTTTAGAGATATTGGTGTATAGAATACTATGAAAATTTGGCTTAGAAGCCCGAAACTATTCTCTGTAGTTCTTCTCGCCCGGGAAAGTCTGTAGTTGAATACGGTCTTTTGATAATCTTTTCTAGCCTCAATCCTAGAATAAGGACGCATCATATGTAGGTCTAGGCGAAATGCCTCGTCCCCAATATGTACACACGGTAAAGATACATTGGAATCTGGCAGTTTTTCAGGGGAAGGAAAATATTCACCGGTTAAAATTGTTTTAGAAATACTAGATTTATTAAAAATTCCACTGTCCCCTTCTTTACCATAGGACCCAATGTCCACAAATATAAATTTACAATTAGCGTCCACAATCGCAAGAAGAACAATGGAAAAAAAATCTTTGTAGTTAAAATATAAACTTCCGCTCTTCTTTGGTGAAAATATGCGGATGTGTTTCCCGTCTATGGCACCAACACAATTTGGAAAATTCCACTTGTTCCAAAAGTCATGAGCAATACGTACTAAATCTTCTTTTAATGGAGGCTTTAATAAGACTGGTGTTAGACGAGTACTTAAACTCTTTAAGACTAATTGTATTATACGTGTAATATAACTTTGAGAAATTCTGAATGAAAAAGACAATGACCTGAGCGATTCTCCCGTTGCCATATATCTAAGGAAAAAAAACGTAACATGTTAAAGACATTTTTTTAAATTTATAATATATAATATATTTTATTTATAATAAAATCCGATATTTCTGCCACAGTAGTATTAAAATAATTAAAACTGGTTGCAAATAAAGGGCCCCATACACGGGACGATTTATCGGTCGCACAGACAGATTGATACGTGCTCGCGAAGCGTCAACATGCCAACCACCGACCTGTCGACAAACTTGTTGGTGCGTGTATGGTATTGTCGAAGCACAAATTATACAATATTAATATTTTATCTAAAATTAGACCTATGTTGATAAGACATAAATTGGATATTTATTTTATTTTGGCATGTAGATATAATATAATAATAGTAATAATATATTTCTAATTTCTGTATAGTTTTATGAACTGTAATATTTAAATGAATAATTATTATTATTTCAGTTGATGATTGTAAAAAGAGATGGAAAAATATGAAAGATACGTATAATAAACATAAAAGGAGTAGAAAATTAGGGACGGGATCATCGACAAAAAATAAACAAACAAAATGGGCCTTGGCAGATACACTATCGTTTATGGACATATGTTCTTACGAACGAACGTGAGTAATAATATATTAAATACATTGTACCTAAAAACCAATTCATCTTACAGTTATAGAAATTGCCCATTAATAATAATTATGGTTCGAAACTAATGCACCTATGCGGCTATGCGCTTAAATTAATACAAATATGCTTTAAAAATGAACAATTATTTTTTTCTCACAATTTTATAATTTGTACTAAATATCTATTATAAATAACACAGAACTAATTATTTTTTGTTCATTTATTATATTTTGAAGGGGACTGACTAATATTAATTCTACGGTTGAAATGAACAATAGTGAAGAAGAAGATAGCTACTTAGAAGTAACTGTTGACGATGAAAACAATTCAAGTGATGAAAACGATGTTTCACAGAAGTCTACAACAAAAAACACTACAGTTCAGGAAACTGAACTTGAAAATAATTTGAATACAAAAAAAACAAAATTATTAAAAGAAAAAAGGCCTACTAAAAAACTAAAACAAAATGAAGAGTTAGTGTCATTGTTCAAAAAAAGTAATGACGAAAGACAACAAATTATAAACGCCATTAACAAAGTTGAGGAAGATGATGATCCCATTGATTCATTTTTTAAAACAATGGCATTAACAGTAAAATCGTTTCCTCAACATTTGAAAATAAAAGCCAAAAAAGAAGTGTTCAACATAATTACGGATTTGGAAATAGAAAATAACAGCACTACATCGACATCAAATAGAAATATTCAGTTAACAAGTAGCTTATTTTCATCTCCAAATCCTAGCATACAACCATCGTCAAACTCATTATTTTCAACAAATGATCGTCCAAGTCAATATGTTTTTCCAGAGACTAATGATCGTCAACCTGGAAATTGGACTCAATCGCTCGGTGATAATAATTATGAATTATTTCAGTACGACGATAGACAGTACGAATAAGGAAAATATGATAAGGTATTTTTATTTGTTGTTTCAATAAGTTGGTATCTATTTTTATTTTATGGTTTATTATACAGTTACATTTATATTTATTAATTCTATTAAAGGATGAATTTTTCGTTTGTTTTGAATATATTTTTACAACAATAATATTCGGGGTTCGAAAAAGTAATATCATTCATTACTATTATTCTAATTTTTTTGTTTTATTATATCTTTAAAATTTAAAAACTATGTTTGATTTTATTTATGTTTATTTGTAATAATATTTATTATGACGTATTGGCATTTTTAAAAGTTCATTTTTATACTGCGTTATTATTTTTTATTAAACGAGAAGTTATACACAATTTATTAAGAATAAAAATGTTTTTATACACATTATTTAAAATTTGTATTACCTAGGTATAGGTACTATAAAATATAAATTATACTACAAACATATATTATGTTACATTACCTCAACGTGACTGCTAGTTTTTCAGCAGCAGATATTGGTTTTCTAATTTTGATGCTTGGGTTGGTTTTTATGTCTTCCTCAACTAGGTTCAATACATAATTAAATTGATCCCAACTTAATCTAAAAAATTCCCTGAATTCGGTTTCGTCTCGCCATAAATATTTTTCAATCAGGACACTGAAAAATCCCTCAGCTTCCCTGGCTAAGTACATTTCATACACTTCATTTTTATTTTTGATACAACGTATTTTATGATAGCTTGTTCTTCTTCTACTTGTTGTAAAAGAAGTAGTTTTAAGATCAATTTTTGTTTTTTCGTTAAGGACATGGTTAAACTAGTAAAATAGTAATATTTTAAAACACGTTTTTATGAGTATACAAGTACAACCGTTTCAAATAGAGGACTTGACACAACTACGTATACGTGCGTAATTCTAGTCCCGTAGTATTCTAGCCGCGCGTCTCCTAACGCGTACATAGGAATTAATATTAGATCGCGCGGCTAAATAAATGACCGCGTGGCCAAAATTCAAATCGCGCCGCGTTAGCCGCGCGTCTCTAGACGCGTGCATAGGAATCGCACCTTAAAATAATTAATGAAAAAATATTAATATTAAAAAAGTAATTAATAAATAAGTAAAATGGTCAATTATTATTTTTATTAAATTATTGTAAATACATTTTTTAAAAATGCTTAAATTTGGATTCCATGACATCTATAGCCTACTGCTTTTAAATATTGAATTACATTTTTATGGATTTTATACTCATCAATTACCATAATTCTTTATAATACTTTGAATTCTGTTTAAGTCTTTTCTTGCTATTTTCTTTACTCTCTCGTAATTAACCGATTGTATAATCGCTCTGGTATTAACCTCCCTAATCGTGTACCGATATTTTTAAATTTATTTTTTTTTACTTACAGTAAAAGAGTGTAAAAAAACATGGGCCAACATGCGAGATTCTTATAGACGAGCTTTAAAACACGCTGTTACCAAGTCTGGAAAAAAGCTAAATGTACAAAAAAATGGAAGTATGAAGATGAAATGCAGTTCTTAAAAGCTCATTTAAAAGAAAGGGAAACAATAAGTAATGTCGGTTTAGTGAGTGACGAAGACGAAGACTTGTTTGAACCTGATAAGAGACCGGATGAGGAATATCAACCTGTAACGATCCCAGACGTTCGTGGTGGCCATCCGTGCTTCGTTTACTAAATGATTGTAACAGTGTGGTATTGTAAGAAATAACTCTATTTATAATAACACACGTTTAAAATAATTTATATAATGAATAAAGTTTATTGAAAGTACGTCCCTTAGGATTTATACAAATAAGAATACAATTTTAGATAAAATAAATATAACCTGATTAATTAGCAGCTGTCAGGTTGTTAATTAATCATACAAACAAAGAATAAAAAAAAAATATTCACAGGACATAATAAGCACATACATGAATAATATATTATTATGGAAGGCTATTTACGTGTCGAGTATGTGGTAATTAGAATACGGCTGGAATGTCTCATACTGTGTCAACGGGTAGTTGGTTAAGAATGGCGGTGTTGGCGGCAGTGGTGCTGCGGCGTCGGGAACATACTGACTAACGGTCGATAAACGGTGATGATGGCACTGTCGGTGATGGTGTGACAGCCTGATAACGACTGTGTTGGTGACGACGACGACACGGTCGGATAATGACGGTAGCGGTGACGACGATACTCAAAACGTCGACCCGTGGTAGCCTGGTCTTTACACTCTTTATGGTGTACCGTAGGTGTCACGTTGAGTGGTGGCACTGGGCTTTACGGCTAGACAACGTATGGTTGAATGCTTGCCTCTGGCTTACACACGTCTCATATTGGTGACCAATACGACTACTTAAGAGCAGAGAAGAGTGATTCGTATGGTCACACCGGGGTCTATATCAACACCTCCGGCAGGTCATTCTGGTGGCAGAGTTTCTTTTAACTACACACGGTTTTGATGTGTTCGTTTCAGATCACCGTAACCGTAGTTGGTTTATGCTGTTATTTGATGGTTGATGTAATTGACTTCACTTCATTAACGGGTTAATATGTAAAAAAATCCTTCCCAACATCATTTCTTATCTTCGGGTGGCCGCGGTACGCAATAGTGCCGGCCCGGTAGCGCTATCTGTCGCGTTGCCGACTGACGGAACCTATTTCATTTTGCGGTCTTTAGCGTTTGGGCGTAGTATTGTCATTGACCACTGGTTAATGCGCGGTATTATGGGTGTATCCATGACGTATCGTTACAAACCCGACAGAGAATCTGAATCTGACATTGATATTACTCAAAATACTGTTATTTTTGATAATCAACCAAGTCCAAATACATCAAAAGTTAATCAAGCATTACCAAAAGAGGTTCGCAAAATATTTTCTTTACCAAAAAAAAAAAATGTATCAAATTATCCTTCAGAAACTGCATCTTCCACATTGATGAAATATATATTACAAAAAAGAAGAAGAAAACCTAGAGGAAAAAAAGGAGTCTAGTGCCATGGATCAATTTTTTTTGAGTATGTATTCAGCTGTTAAACAATTTTCTCCATACAACCAACATTTAAAAAAAACAAAAATTTCAAATTCCACTTGGTCAACATCAACAAGACTTCCGTCAGTCACCAAACCGCAGGTCGTATACACTTCAACGAAATTCTGAAAATAATCAAGAGACATCGAACACATCTTCAGCAACCAGTTTTTTCCAAAATTTTCAAGCAGGTACAGATTTAAACTAAATCAACTAAACAATTTCTTTTTGTAAGTATTTATAATCTATGGCGTAAAAATATGTTTCTTAAAAGAATATACGAGTAGTTGTATATTTTTTTTAATTTGTTACAGATTTTTAAACATTTTCCTTGTTAAAAAGAATATTTTCATTTTTATTAAACAGTTTCATTTTGTATTTGAAGAATAGTATGTTTGTTTTATTTCCTTAGTACTTATTAATATATATAATAATACAGTACCCACCCTCTGTATGTAAAGTAATTCAAGTGTTACTAAAAGTTAATTGAAGTGTCACTTAAGCACAGTCCCTTGCATAGTCATATTAGTTACTGATGGGATAGTTGCCCTTTAAGGTTTATCTTTAAAGTAATTAAACGGTGGATAGGCCACACTTAAGGGGCCCGTAAACTATGATTTTCTTTAATTATTTCATAATAAAAATAATATTGTGATCAAAGTGTTAAGCAATTATTGTTCTACGTGTGTGGTGTATCAATTTAGGTTTTTTTTTTTATTCAATTTTCTATACTTAAAGTAGAGTATGGATTTCGGCCCGGGAAAATACAAAAGCATACCGGCCTTCTTACTAATTTACCAAATATTGAATTTCAGCCAACATAATATTTATTATTATTTTAACAAAACCACCATTTTTGAACATATTTGGCGACATATGAAATTTATAAAATTTCATAAAAACATTCATTAACATACAACTAAATTATTATTGGATGCTTCTTTATTATAATATAATTACATCTAGTTACAGGCAAATCATAATTTTTGAAACACGAATATAATAAAATGTAATAATTATATAATATAAATACACAGTTAGAGTTGTCTATTCCCAAGGAAGTTTTCCTGCTGATGAATAAAGGAAATTTTTTAATTTGTCCCGATTTTCAAACGCTTCTTTTTGAGCGCTATCTCCTTGACGATTTAGAGATGTTCCCTACAGGTATAAATTAACTTGAAACTTCTTTGCTATGAACGTCGCTGGAATCTTCTTTGATATAATAGTGGAGTATACAAGTTGTCATAACAATGGTATCTGCATTTTGTGGTTATGCATTAAGTCTTCTACAATAGATTCTAAACTTTGCCATTAGTTGACCAAAAGCATCCTCGACAACCTTACGCGCTCTTGAAAGACGATCATTGAATTTTTTTTTTATTCTGATCTTCATGCACTTGTGGTCCTGGATAAGGTCTCAACAAATATTTTTTGAGTGGAAAAGCCTCATATCCTATGATAACTAGAGGTAATTTTTCATTTATACTCGGCAGATATTGATCATTTGGAATATTTAATTTATTCTTCTCCAAAGCTTTTCCTAAATTTGAATTTGAGAGAATTTCAACATCACTATTTTTGCCGTATGATCCTCTATCGACCGCTAAAAATTTATATTGTGCATCTACAACGGCAAGCAATACCATGGAGAAGGTTTTTTTATAATTGAAGTAGAGTGATCCACTGTCTGGAGGAGCCTCGATAACGACATGCTTACCATCCAACGCACCTATGCAATTTGGGAAGTTCCAAATTTCCCAAAATTCTTTGGCGATTCGCTTCCAATCTTCTTCTCCATGAATTGAAAGATATTCGTCTTTTAACTTTGAAATAATCGCACTGCATACTTCGAGTACAATTGATTGTACTGTTGAATGCCCCAGTCTAAAGCTAAACGCAATTGTTTGGTATGAGTCACCAGTTCCCAAGAGCTTAAAAAAAAAATACGTAAAATGAAAAATGTTTTGATGCGGATTAATCTATTATTAAAATATTAAATGTCATTTACCTCAGGCAAACAGCTAATTTTTCTTTAGGAGGTATTGCTTCTCGAAAGTGAGTATTTTGCTCAGTAATTCTATTTTCAATTTTTAAAAACAGAACATTAAACTGAAACCGGGTCATTCGAAAATATTTAAAAAACTTTTCCTAACATTTTCCAACATTTTCCCACTCTTCTAACATTTTACATAAACTTACGTATTCTCCGTCTATTTTCCATTTTTTTTAAATATCATGAACCCAAATAGAACGTTTTTTACTAGCCACTTGGTCACTATTTTCGTCTTCATCGAGCAATAATGCCATTATGGCCAAATCTTTATAAGATAAATTTGAAAACATTCTGAAATTCTACGTTAAGTCGATAAGTCGTAACACCAATTTGATCAACTAAATTAATAACTAACTAATTAATTAATTAAACGTGAAGACATATGCTCGTCGTACACTACAACTGTCGTTGCCGGCTTGCCAATGTCGGTCCTATGTGTATTGGACACATTTTTGTCGTGTCGTGCCGTGTCGTGTCGTGTCGTGTTGTGTCTAAACGGTGTTGACCGCTTCAGTGTGTATGAACGAATACGATTATATGGATATAATCTTTGTCGTGTCCTGTCGTGTCGTCCCAGTGTGAATCTCGCTTAAAAAGTGAAAAAAGTTAATTTTTTAAATTTTTGCAATGTTTTTTTTAGTTTGCTAAAAAACTATTTGTCCGCAAAATCATGCAAATTATCCGTAAAATGATTGTATGATAAAAAGTGAAAAAGGTTAATTTTTCAACATTTCATCGGCATGTCAACTGTTTTTTCTAGTTTGCTAAAAAACTAGTTGTCCGCAAAAATTGAAAATTAATCCACAAAATTACGCAAATTATCCGCAAGGTTAGGTTAGACGACGAGAAAAAAACCCATCGATTAATGAACAAAGTAACATTTAAAGATAGAACTATATACTCAAAAAAATTAATGGCAATTCATAAGAATAAAGAAAAAATTAAATTTGATAAACCTATTTATGTTGGTTTTACTATATAAGATATTTCAAAAACGATAATTTATGATTTCCATTATAATATAATGAAAAACATGTATGGAAATAAAATCGACATTGTATATTCAGATACTGATTCACTAGTTTATGAAATTAGAACTTATAACTTTTTCGATAATATAAAAAATAAATTATTTTCTTACTTTGATACATCAAATTATCCGAAAAATCACTATTGTTATAGTAATCTTAGAAAAAATCAACCAGGATATTTTAAAGATGAATTAAAATCTGAAATTTTATTAGAATTTATTACTTTACGTTCTTAACTATATGCATATAAAACAAATACAAAATAAGTAAAAAAAGCTAAGGGTGTAAAAAAGTATGTAATTGATAAACACATGAAATTTAACGAATATTTAGACATATTAAATGCTTATACCAACAATTCCTCTAGTTCTAGTAAAAAATTATGAAAAACTATGAATTTTATACAATCAAAAAACCATATTGTTTATTCTAAATCTGTGGATAAAATATCTCTTAGTGCTAATGATGATAAAAGGATTATTATGCGTGATAGTATTAATACTATTGCATACGGTCACTATTGCTTAACAGAATAATTATATATTTTATGATTAATTGTGTGAAAGTGAATACGTTAAAAAAAAAAATTAAAAAAAAATTTTTTTATTCTCATATTCAAAATACATGTTTATACAATTAACTAAACGGTATAACATCACATTTTTTTCAGAATGATCAAACCTAAAATGTATGTTAAACCAAATATTCAATCAAAAACTATAATACCAAATCTGATGGAACTCGATATCGAAAATCTTAGAGAACTTTATTTTAATTTAGATAAAGGATGTAGTATTTTAAAAAATCATAACTTTAACACAAAATTATAATATAACGAATGGAAGATCGCAAGGGGTTTGGTTGTAAAAAGACTATCACATTTAATACAATTATAAAGTACCTACGTATAACATTTAGCATTCAATTATATATTTTTATTTATAAATACAAAGTTATCGATTTAACCACTGAATGAATGAAGACATACAAACAGTGGCGCCGAACACGGTATAAAGGTGTGACGCCAGTCACACCTTTTTAATGGGTGTGTCGTGGGTGGGTAGGTGGTACCAAGGTACCATACTACCGTTAGGTGTCACCTATGCAATACAAAAATAGTAATACTTAATAGTACATTAACATTGTGTCATTGAATATATTAAAATGGTATAGCACTATAGCTAATAAAGTAATTAATAGTAGTATAGCTACAAATTATAGATATCTTGTAAACATAAAACAGTTAGTATATGTCTGTATTCTATTAGCAATACAATAAGCAAATAAGCTATAATATAAATAAATAAATGGTCATTCAACTATGCAAGACGGTCTCGGTGACGTGTTGTGCATTAGCAGTTTTATCTTTCTATTTTGTCATTTTTTCGGTTAATTTATTATTGATAACAACCAAGTACCAACCATGAACTAAGATATCTTAGTTCATGGTACCAACTATTAGCAACCCGCGATTATTGGACAAAATGTTTACAAATAGCCTAGTTGAAACTTGAAAATCGTATTTAACATTTACGATTATCAGATAACAACATAGTTTTCAAAGGCAAGTGGCAGCGTAATTATAATTTATATTATTTCCACCCGTACATCGACGTTAATCGTTATTACTTATTGCTTACTATTTTCAGTGTTTGTTGTATTTGGTGCTATATAATATTTTATTATTTTGTATTTGATTTTAAAATTAAATACCTAATTTTTTCTTCTTTATTAAAATTTATATTTTATAATATCAAATTAAAATGAATTTGGAAATTTGTGTGTGTGGCAAACAGCGAAGATTGCTCAATAATACAAATTTGATGCGTCATGCAAATGCATGCAAAAAAAGAAAATCGTTTTCAAACAATATAAGTATTGCCAAGTTTTTCAAATCTTCACAAGTAACAGGTATTCATTAGCTATTATTGCTAAGTATGACTCCATGAGTTTCATCTCAGTTGTCAGCGTTACTTTTTTTTCTGAAGTAGGTATGTAAATACTTTCAACATTTTATAATGTAATAATATTAGTCTCATGAATTGTTTTAATATATCTATGAAGCATAGGCACATGTTTTAATTTTTTAAGTATTCTACCTTAAGTAAAATGTAGTTATCTGTAATATTACCTATTACTTACCCCTGAACTTTTAATTTAGTTAAATATATCAATTATTGAATTTTGAATACATTTAATATGCTTTAAAAATATAAGAAATGTCATGTCGCATTGAAAAATTAAAAAAAGGGTTCTTGTGTATTTTTATATACCTAGAATATGCACTTATGCACCTAGAATAAAAGGACTATGTATAAGGCAAACTTCTGTGTCTTATGATCCATTGACAGTTATTCTTGAAGTAAGTTAAATCAACAATACAGTATTATATATCGACTTACAATAATTAATATGTTTATACTTGGTAGGAAGATAATGTACACATTTTTTAGACTATTTATTTTAATTTTATGGCAAATTCACTGCTGTAAAGTATTTGAATACATCTGTCTTAGATTTTTTTTATGTATAATGAATATTATCTTCTTTTTTAATATTTATTCTTTATATTATATTATTTAGATTGATGGAACTAGAAGAGTTAAAAATACATCTTGTGATTGTCCTGCTGGCGCAGGAGGAAAATGCAAACATATATGTGCATTAATTTACTAAATTAATAATGAGCAACTAATTTCTAAAACAGACTTGCCCCAACAATGGGGAAAACCTTCAAAGGCTGGAGAATTGAAGTATGAGAAAGGTAGAGCAATTCAAGACTTATTCCCATGTAAAAGGCAAAAACATTTTATAGATTATGTAACTCATAAAGATTTAATTTCAATGCATAACATTTTAAGTATACCATGTAGCTTAAGAACACTTTTAAAAGAAGAAAGCCTTACTGGAACAGAAATACAGTGTAAACAAATTCTGAATTCCATCATTGATCAAGTAGAACTAGATATTACATATTCTTTAAATAAAAATCATTTCTCACTTATATTACTTAACCAAAAAATATTGTTTATAAATTAATACTCCTTCATCGAAATTTCCAGTTAATTTTAATGAAAACAGTTTTTACTTTACTAATATTGCTTTATTGGCAGACAATCTTTTAAGTATTTATAATTTAACTATTTCTTCAGAAATTTGGAAAACCTCTAGGCATTTTCGAATTTCGGCTAGTATGAGGGCACATAAAATTAAAACATGTCGTAATTGGATGGACATAGGTCTCAATAAGCTTGCTGACTCTTTCCTAAAAACAACTGACTTAGGTATGAAAGGTAATATTAATGTTAAATATGGTAATTTAAATAAACCTCTAGCTTTTGAAAAATACCAAGAGTTATATGATGATATTATAGTACTTAAGGCACGACTATTATCCATCATAAAACACCATGGGTGTGTGCCAGCCCAGATGGTCTTGTTATCAAAAACGGAAATATTGAAAGAATTCTTGAAATAAAGTGCCCTATCTCTTGCAAAAATAAACAAATTATAATTAAAAAAATCTGATGTATACTATACCCAAGTCCAGGTATTAATGTATTGTGCAGGTTTAAAATACTGTGATTTATTTCTCTATAATAATATTGAGCCAGTAGTATATATTTGTATGTTCACAGTTCGTTTTTCCACGGTAATTTTTTTTGTTCAAGGCGGAATGTTCCGCTCGGACGACTCAGAATTACCGTATCACCCAATACGGTGATTTGACACTCAGTGTCCACCTATTTACACCTCACACGAAAATATTTACCGTGTACACAAAACTATATTTTTTTATCCACGTTGGTTACACTGTTTTTTTTTAATTTGATTAGCAACTTATTAATTACGAAATAATTTGTTTTTTTATATCTGATTTTTTTTAAGTTCCTCATTTTTTTTTATTATGCAGTAATAAATGATTCGTTGTTTGGTGAAGTTGTGTTTTCTTAAGTTACTTAATCAATTTGTAAAAAATGAATTTACAAAAATATATCAACGATTTTCAATCATTAGTTTACCGTGTACGAAGTAATTCGACTCTAGCGTATCCAGAATTTTCTTCTTTCCATTCACGTTTAAAAACTTACAAAAAATTTCCTGAAAATTCTTATAATACATACGATCTTTCTGAGTGCGGATTAAAATATTCTGGTATTGATGATATCGTTGAATGCTTCTGCTGCATACTTATTCTTCATAATTGGGAGAAGCTGGATAATCCATGGATCGAACATTGCAGATACAACCCAAACTGTATTTATGTATTATTAATGCGAGGAAATCAGTTTGTTCAAAAAATACTAGCTAAATATTGTAAAACTGAACATAATATGTGTACTTGTGAAAATATGTCATACGATACAATTTGTTAAATTATGTATATGTCATACTTAGTAATAAAAAAAAATATTGATTTGTAAACGACTTATATGTGTTAATATTTGATTTAATATCTCGTGGGCTCATGGCTTAGCGGATTAACGCATGTAGTTTAATTTAAAATAATTTCAGGTAAGTAAGTATATATAATTCTCCCCCCCCCTCCTGCATTCGATAATCGGCTATGTCATGCGTTCACACTTTTTGCATTTTTTTTTCTATAAAAATCTTAAATAAATCTGCAAGGTTTAGTATATAATATGCTTACAGAAGAAAAAACTGTTAGTTCAAATTATATCCTCTGTCAGACATATTATACCTTATTTTTTTCATTTATTTAAAAAAAACAATATTCGTCATGGCTCCAGCAATAATTGTGTCGAAATCAACTTTTGACATCCGTCCATTTGGTAAGAAGAGTGTGACAGTTGGTTTACTAATTAGTAAACAAATTTCGATTATTGTATCATTTGAATGCAAGTTAACGAAAAAGATAATTACACTAAATTTACAGCAATGGTTTACCCTTATGTCCGAATCAAACTTTGTTTCTATTACTAATAATTTAAATACCAGATGTAAACGTGTGAAAATAACTGATGATTTAACATACTCAATTAATGCGAAGCAAAGTTCAATTACATTGAATATAAATGATGAATATATTACATTATCACATATAGATTTCTGTAGATTAAAACAATTACAACACTGCATTGACCTGTATATAGCAGAAAAACAGAAACGACTACAGAGTTTTCAAGCAACATTTGATACTGCTTACGAACTGATCAAAAATGATGTACGTGGTCTGCCAATCAGCTGCCAGAGGAACGAATTCACAAACCAGTATATTCAAAACTATGATTTCAATTATTATTCCCATTTACAAAACGATGACACATCATTTTTGTATGAAATATTACAATACCATTTCAATACAATGTCAGAGCTTATATTACAGGATTTATTAATATGAATACAAATGTATATATATTTATATATTGTTTATTGTTTAAATAAAGTTTTTTTTATATATATATATATATATAACAATCAAACTGCTAATTTGCTTTTTATTGTCCGTCGATCTGGATCCTGCAGCATTGTATCGAATACAGCCTGCATAGTCTGATTCAGACTGCTATTCAACGACTGGTCTTTCGATTTATCGCTCGTAAATATCTTTACGGATGCTTCCGAATGACGCCATCTATAAACATACAATAGTATAAATAGAATCATACTGTTAAACAGATACAAAAGGTGTTTCCAGTATTTACCTATCCTTAAGTGCAACATTTACAATGTTTGAGCTTTTATAGTGGGTCAACACCCAGTAATCGGTCGGCTTGCCCTCAAAAGTAGTTTTAGTAGTGATGAGCCCATCACCTTGACGGAAAGTTAAGGAATTAGTTACTTCTTCCTCGAAATCTTCTAATCTAAAAAGATCACCGATGTTATCCCTATATGATGATGATGAAGCCTATAAAAAAAATTATAAAAAGAATAAATAAATAATTTATGCTAACATCATAAAAATGTTTTATCTCACCATTTTCGTCTGCTTTTTTTTAGGTTTTTTTTCTGTATTCTTCTCAGCACCACGTTTCAAACTCTGTTTGCTTTTTGATGCAGATGGTTTCATTTTTACATCCGCCGGTTCTTCAAAATGTTCATTCTATGAAACATAAACATAATACCTAGTTTAATTTTTTTCAACTAAAATGAAAAAACAGGTTTTAAACCGATTTCAAAAATATTTAGTTAAACATGAAATATTATATGTGTGATGTTACAATCAACCACAAATTATAACCATAGCGTTGAGTAGTTTTACGACTGACCTCCAATTTGCTTTTGGTTATTAAAAGTTATTTTTTTTAAAAGTACTAACCTCTGATTCAGAAGACGCGATTGAAGTTCTGTAGGACATCTTGAGCTGTGTTGAAGACTGTACTGCACTGTGTTGAAATTACTGGAGACTGATACATTTTGACGATATTCTGCCGGCTTTTATACACAGATATTTTCCACTACTCTAAACTTGACTGTATGCGGGTGCTTATACCAGTGACGTGTAAAAAAACCTTTCTATATTTTTCACATTCAACTCAGAACCGGTATTAAAATTAGAAAAAGATATACATTATCCTAATGTATATCTATTTATTTCAAATGTTTTTTGCAAACTGTTAACAAGAATATGAGGTCATGTAAAGTCATTGACTGCTGTTTATACTCAGATTTTTAAATGTTCCCATGTACATTGTAATTTATTTCAAGAGTTCTCACCAATAGCAATGACCTGAAATATGTACATATATTTATTTCAAATGTTTTTGGCAAACTGTTAACAAGAATATGAGGTCATGTAAAGTCATTGACTGCTGTTTATACTCAGATTTTTGAATGTTTCCCATGTACATTGTAATTTATTTCAAGAGTTCTCACCAATAGCAATGACCTGAAATAAATCTTAAAATTTGGCTATAAGCAGATACTCATAGTAATGGCCTTACCACATTTTCACATCCTGTTCAGAACCAGTATAGAAACTTATTTTAAGTGTTGCAAATAATATAATGTTGTTTAATGTTATTCACTGCTGTAGGATACATTCTAATAATATTGAGGTCATATAATATCCTTGACTATTGCAAATACCTACTTGGCTAAAATTTATAGTAGGTGGAAAATATTTGTGTATAAAAGCCAGCAAAATATTGTCAAAATTTAACAGTCTCCAACCATTTCAACACAGTGCAGTACAGTCTTCAACACCAGTGTTCCAGCTATATCAGTGAAGAAACAAGCCAGCAGACCATCATCAACATTTATAAATCTACAGCCCATTTCAACGCAGTTCAATACAAGTGTTCCAGCTCTTCAGACTCAGAGAAACAAAATATTTTCAAATTCTTTCAATTATGTACGTACCTATTTTATTATTTAGTAACTTTATATACTTACTTCTTCAAAAAAATTTAAAACAGAATACTAATAATAATAATAATAATAATAATAATAATGATATCACGATATCAATTTATCGATAAGGTACGCGACGCATTATGTCAGTATTTTACATATATGAGAGAGAGATAAGTGGGGTCTCACTTTCAGTACTGCTTGTTAGGTTATGTTCAAAAAAATAAATAATACGTGGTAGTACTTGCTCAAGTCCATGAATAGTTAGCCTACATGAAGCAGGCAAGCGTACGTACAACTGTAATCGTTATTAAAAACAGCTGGAGAATTCACCACTAGCGCTTGTGTATAATAGTGGTGATAAGCCCATTGACTGATACTGTCTAGTTCTATATTTCACTACACATCATTTCACTAGCGCTAGTAGGTAGTGAATATTTCAACTGTTTTTATGAACGATTTCGGTTGCTACTTTAATGTTTAAAACCATCTTTAATATTATTATTATATGTTATATGTTATTATATATTTACAAAATAATAAAAATATTCAACCTGTTTATTATCATTTGTCACTGAATTTGTTTTAATAATAGATTGAATATTCGTAAATTCTTATAGAGAATACCTTCTAAAGATTATGATGTACTATGAATACGATGAACTTAGCGTACAGATAGCATAGTTCCAGTAACTTAATATAGTTCCATGTTACGTTTGTTTACTCATCCGTTTCATGTGTCGCTTAAATGGTTCGTCAACATTCTTAGTAGATTTAAATTCGGTTATCCGATGGCTTTAATGTGGTGAATTAAATACAGTCTATTCAAAACACATATTTTCTGATATTATTACGGTTGTATATGTAATATGCTATCAAAATATATACAGTACAAAACTAAAAACTATGAAAGCAAATGCAATTGAAGGAAAAAAAAAAAAAACCTTATTAGTATCTGATAGTACATAAATCCTACTTTTATTTACAGAATATAAAATATGGAATCAAAAGAATTTATTATGGAGAAAATAAATATAATACATCAGCAGTTCATTGAGAATGACCAAAAACAGGATTCGGAATATGCTGAATTAAAAAAAAAAAATTTAATTAATTAATAAGCAAATTAAAGTCATAATAAAAAATTTAAAAGAAAATTCTTAAGGGAAATAAAAAAAGATGTAATTGAAGATTTTTTACATTTACAATATTTAGGCCGACAGTGGGAAAAAAAAATCAAATAGGATTATCATATTCATATGATCAATATAATTATATGAACAGTGGTAACAATAGTAATTTATAAATTTTTTATGTTAAGTTCTAAATGATAATATTTTTTAGTCATTATTATCATTTACTGAAAGGTTTTACAAAACTACATTCAATGAAACTTGTTTTTTAATTATTTCACACTGTGTCACATAATAACTGAATCTACTACCTATTATAAAATGTTTTATTTATCAAATTACTATAAACAATCCTTGCTATCACAATTTAATGTTTTATAGATAATATGTAAACATTAAAATTAATATTTTTATTAACTAATGGTTAGTATGTAAATGATATTAATTTACAGGGCAATGGACGCAGTACATTTGATCATGCAAGAAATAATTACAATTCAAAAGCAGGGGTTCGATAACGACCAAGAAATGACAAAGACAACAAAAATTTTTTATAATAAAATGAATGAAATTAGGGAAAAAATAAAAAAAACAAATTTAAAAGCAAAAAGAGAAGTATTATTAATTGAAAAAAAAAATAAATTGATGAATTTGAATATTTAAAATATATTCTTGAGAAGTGTGAATTGAGTATTCGAAACCAAATATCGTATCTATACGATAAAAGAAAAGATATAATGGACAACATTAATTGTTAATCATTTAAAATTGATTTTTTTTAAAATTTATGATGCTTCTCTTATTATCATTATTATTATTATTATTATTATTATTATTATCTATATATTTTTTTTTTAATCTATTTACAGTTATATTAAGAGAAGAAAAACGGTTACAAAAAAACAGCGGTTGTCATCTACTGACGAAGGATTATTTGAAATTGAAAGATTTAAGAAATGTTCTAAAACTTTCATCATTAAGAATATTTTAGAATTTATAGATTATCAGCTTTTTTTCAACTTTACTGTAGATAAATTAATTTTTAAGTTGAAACAATCACGTCTGCAAACATCTATAAAATTTAACCTTCATGTAGATAGTGTATACGAAAGATTAGTTACAGGAGAAGTACAAGATGTAGCATTCAAAACTACTAACATACTTGCGTGTAGTTCCTCCGATTTCAATAAATTATTAGAAGGAATGTTTAATAAATTATTACTTGAGGAACAGGCATTTTTATTGAAAGGTTCAAATTGGTCGCTCAAGTCGATAGACACAATACAATTAAGAATTAATATAGTAAATCCTCTCAGAGGAGGAACGTATCTAGATTTACCTAATTTTATTAAAGATAAAAAAGCTGTAATAAATGTAAAAAATAGCGATAGTAAATGTTTTAAATATGCAATATTCTTCTTCTTCTTCAGCTTAGCGGTCCATTCAGGACCCTGGACCATCGCTGCCATCATAATTTCTCTCCACCTCTCTCTCCCTAAACCCGCATTGGTAATTCCCAACTATTTCTTCAGCATACGGGTTTAACCTTTCTAATATCAGTGATGTCAGAATTTTATAGCATGTGTCCAGTAGCGAAATTCCTCCGTAGTTCTCAGTTTTAGTAGGGTTGCCTTTTTTAAATATTGGGCATATAATTGCAGTTTTCCATTCTTCCGGGATTGTCTCAGTTTTCCATATTGTTTTAATAACTTCTGTAATTTTGCTCACCAACATCGTACCACCTTTTTTAAGTAATTCCACTACTATGCTGTTTTCTCCTGGGGCTTTGTTATTTTTAAGCCTCTTAATCAGATTATCAATTTCTTCGTATTTGGGAGCGTCTATATCTATTTCTGCTGTTAGGCAGTCCTCGCTTGGATTTAAACCCTGCCCTATTGAGGGTCGGTTCAGGAGGTCTTCAAAATGTTGCTTGAATTGGTTAATTACTTGTCTTTCTTCTGTGATCATAGTTCCCGTACCGTCCACTAAGATCCTTGTTTGTTGTTTAAAGCCAACTTTTACTTCCCCGGTCATTTTGAAAAACTTTTTTGCGTTGTATCTATTGGTTTCTATTTCTTCTATTTTCTTCTTTTCGTTTAGACGTTTCTCTCTCCTTAACGCTTTATTTGTCAATTTTCTTTGTTCTTCATATTCTCTTATGCACTCGTCTGATCTATTTTGTAGTGCTTTTTTCCTCAATTCGTTTCTTCTGTTAACTGCATTCTTACATAAATCGTTGAACCAGTTTTTATTCTTTTCTTGTGGTTTCCTTCCTAGAATCTCCGTTGCACTATTAACCACCGCTCCCTTTGTTCTGTTCCAAATCGTCTCAATTTCTGTACTATGATTTTGTAATTCATGTGCAATTCTCTCAATGTAATTATGATTTATTTCAATATCATTTAATTTTTGAATGTCGTACTTTATTGTAGGTTTCCTTTTTTCCAAGTTCCATTTTGCTGCCAGTCTCAGGTTAAATTTTCTCATACACTATGTAGTGATCTGAGTCTGCGTCAGCTCCTCTATACGTTCTTACATTCCTTATGCATCCCCTAAATCTCCTGTCGATAAGTATGTGGTCAATTTGATTAAATGTTCTTCCATCAGGGGATTTCCAAGTGACTTTGTGTATATTTTTTCTGGGGAAATATGTACTGCTTATTATACAATTTTTTGAATGTGCAAAATTTATCAGTCTGGTTCCATTTCCGTTACTAATTTCGTGTTAGCTGTTAGGTCCTATGACCGGTCTATATATATATTCCCTTCCAACCTTCGCGTTCATATCGCCTACTACTATCTTTATACAGTGCAACGGTAAAGTGTCATATACCCTTTCTAGTTCTTCATAGAATTTGTCCTTTATGTCTTCATCTTTTTCCTCTGTTGCTAGTATCTTGTCGTGTACTATAAAACCTACTCCATTTTCATGTCTTCCATTAGTAGTGCCACTGTAAAATAATGTTATATTGTCTTTCTTTAGGTTTCCACTATTTGGCCACCTTATCTCTTGTACTGCTAATATGTCAATTGTATAGTTATTATAAGCGTCAAGTACATATTGCAATGCTCCAGGTTTGTTTAGTGTTCTGACGTTCCAAGTTCCTATACGTAGCCCATTTTCCGATTCCAGTTGTTTGCCATTGTCAATCCAGTTCCGAGGCTTTTTTGATGGTTTCTTAACTGAGTGTTTTTTTTTGCGAGAACGGGTTGTTGGCCCGAAGCTCAACCCCCAAGATTGGAGGTCCGTTCCGCGCCGACTATTTAAAGTCAGCGTCGTGCTATTGCAATATACTTTGCAGTGTATTGGGCGATGGGAGCGCAACTTTCCCTACGCCAATGACTGGGATCCGCGGGTTTGTCACACCCGTTACCAATTAAGGTACCCCATGCGGGTAAATATGCAATATTATCTAAGTTTAATAATTGTTCGAATAAATCTTATTTTAATGAAAAACATTTTAAAATGTTAGACAAAAAAGCGGTTTAGATTTTAAGTGTTTCGATTTCCCAACACCAATCAGTCAGATGAAAAAATTTGAACGTATTAACAGTGTTCGCGCCGGGAACGTTACATTAATAGAACGTACGCCCGGTCACCGTATGTACTTCGCTACGCGCACTCACACACCGACCGACCTGTGAACGTGTGTATGGTTGTTGATGTGTTGACTTAAAACTAAGGACAAAATAATAAAGATGATAACACGGTTACGGTAAATATAAGTTGCTGTATAATAGATAATATAATTCAAAAATAAGAAATCACAGCGGCATAAATATGGGTATAACAATTAATAACTCACAGTAACTATTTGAGCTATGTGGATGTTATTATATAA